>NC_058107.1:13306499-13608999 GCF_914725855.1 Thunnus albacares
ACTGACACAGTCTGATCAACTGTCAGCCAGTCATTGTAGACATAGTGAGTAAGTAAGTCATCCATAGCAACAGGATCAACCCTGCCCCTTCTGTCAGCTTAGGAGTTCCTTCAGTTCCTCAGTAAAAGTTGTGAGAAGGTCTGAAGAGGAAACTCTTAGCAAGGAACTTTTAGCACCATTTAGGAAGACTCATAGCGGTAAGAAAGATACTTGTGAATAAGGCCCCAGATCCTTTAAGTAGCGCATGGCCTACCTGGATAGTGGTCATTCCCATGTCAAGTCCCACCAGTATCTTTCTGTCCAGCAGCTGTGCAATCTGTGGGTCTTCTACCTTCAAGAAATCCCACACCAGCTCTGTGATGTCCACCTGCCAATCAGTGCCCAACATGAAGCTTGTCTGGCCTCGAGGATCAGGTGACTCGGCTACAAAATGGGTCAGGACTCTGACCATGGCGTGCTGGTACTGCAGAGTGCAGCTTCGTCCACGTCTGTCTTCGTCATCCTCATCCTCGCTGTCCCGTGTGGACCTGGCGATTACAAAAGAAGACTGAGAGTCTGCAGCCATTATGGCGGCTTTCTGGGACTGTACTTGCACACATGTTCACAACCCAAATGCTAACATGATCAATGGTTGTTGAGACAGTTCACTCAAACCCACAAATAGCAAGTTACTGTGGAAAGTAAAGGGCCTTATTGCATGTGCTTTATGGTTATAGCTACAGTATAGTCTAAATATGACAGTCGCAAACTAAAATAATTGTGACACATACTGTATATGCTAATATAGTTAGAGATGAGAAGAAAAAAAATCTGTTCCACTCTGCATTGATTTGTGGTTTGTGGTATTTTCAGCACCATTTTAACTTTAACCGATCTCTGTCAAATGTACACACACAGCAGCATAACTCATACAGGGATGTTTACCCATAAAGACTCAATGTTGTTATTAAACCACTAAGAGAGGATCAATCCAGTGTATGGCTATCATTTTTCTTCCTCAGTGTCTCTCCATGCTGGAGCACCCGGTCTGGATTGTGAATGTGCATACACCTCCTTACTGCTTTACTTAATAGCTTCCCTGATTGCTCCGTTGCAGGCAAATCTAATTTTATTACTTTAGGCAACAAATCAGCCAACAGAGGCTCAGCTCCTTCTCACCAGGAAAATTGCTTTGAGTATGACAAACTAGATTTAAATGGTTACAATATAGCTGCAATATCATTACATTTTGTCCATAAGAGTTTTTTGTATTTTGCTTCGACAAACAACTTTATAAAAACAACAGATAAAGTGTGCTGAGATGTTGAGAACGCAATGTTTGAACGGTTGATCTGGGAGAATAAATGCTCTTCAGTCTTACACTGCGGCACAGTTGGGACACTTGCAAACACAAAAGTGAATCGTCAATAAAATTACTAATCATATATTGTAGTGTACACCCACCTCTCTGTCTAATCACTGTCATTTGTTCTTTTGTCGCTCTTTCTGTCTCAATAACACATACACGCAAGAAGAAGTTGAGATCATGATAAAGGGGGGTTGGGGAGGAATTAGTCTTTTAAACTGTTTTTTCTTGCGATTATCCGCTCTGCTTGTCTCCTGTCTGAATCCCCTGAGAAATCCGACTGCATGCGAAACCGTGGGAATAAAGATGTTGCACGCTCTGGAGAAAAGCCGAGAGTACAGTGAGATTTGGAGTTAAGGGCTTAAAACCTTCACTGGCAGGACCAATTTCACATGCAACTGAATGTCAGCCATTCACAGAAGAAATCACTCCACTGTGGAAAATGGAGGGTCACTGTGACAAATGATTCAGCATTCAACAAGGTTCAAGAGGCCAAGTGACAACACCCATTTCAAACTGTAAATGTGTTTTGAACACTGACATCAAGTGGCTTTGAATTTCAGCTAAACTGAGGTGTCTTCCCAAATATAAATATATATTTTACTTTTTATTGTATGTTGTGATCTTAGTACTAATGCTGGCTTGCCCAAGTCCGGCAAAATACTGACTATTACCCCAAGAGAAACAAGATAATGACAGACTTTGCATGTTTGTTGCATGCTGCAAAATATAATTTGGGACCAAGTATCCATGTGGTCTGGTTTCTTATTAAGAAAAATAAATCCTTATTCAGTTTATGAACCATAGCATGGCTAAATTGAGTGTAAATGTAGTAGAAGTGGGAGCAGATCACAGAAAGGAGAAATGATCAAATATTAGTCTTGTCTCGGTTCCAGTCTTGTGATTACATACATTTTTTAACACTGGTTTACAAATGCTTAAACATTAGCTTAAAATAGCAGAACGCTTGTCTCTAAACAGGCCCTGCATGACACATTTATTGCATATTCATGAGTGCTAACTTCCCCACTTATGACTTTTACATCATTTTCACACAGAGGTAGAATACTGTGCCAAATTTACAGGCAAGGATGTTATTTGAGTTTTATTCAAGTCATTACTTTCTATTAGTTTTTTTCAAATGCATGAAACCTCACCACTGGGTTACCTTAGTCCACCACAGCTAATTAAAGGCCAATCTTTGAATTCACATAAAAAAACAAAAGAACTACCAGCTGCATAAAATATCGCCCTTGCTCAGATACATTGTTCTTTTTCCAAAACAGAATAACAAGGTTTGTGATTCATGAATTTGTGATCAAACATTAATTTTCCTTTCCTTTCATACATTTCTTTTCTCCATTTTCTCGATACTTTCTCTCCACTCATTTAAATATTATACGCAGAGGAGAAAACGTCTGTCAGTGATTCTGATCACCATCTTCTAATTATTCCAGTGACAGTAATTGAAAGTTCCTCACCGATGCTTGCTTTGGTTAACTCCTTATTGTGATTGTTTTGGGTGTAAACAGAATTTGTTTTTTGACATTCACAGTCAATAATTGACAAATGACACTGATGTTATCGGAGTATCTACTGACATATTGACTGACTCAGTGTTTAAACAGTATATTTATGGAGACACTTATACATGCAGGTATTAGTCAGATGTAATGGATTCAGGAATAAACAAGCTGATAGTGAAGTCCAACCCTTTTAGCTCCGGTATAAATCTGCTCCGCCAGTGCTTGTGCAGCCATCTCAAAATCTAATCTAAGGTTAATCTAATAAACAAATCACACTCAGTGCCGAGAACAACCTGCTTCACAAAGCAATTTTTCTTTCCGCTTCATTCACTTTCAAGCCCAGTTCTGACTTCAGAGGAGATGCTGCATATTTAAGTGTGTGTCATGCTTATTTTTATTTTTGCATTTTATTTTCTGCTACAATAACATGACGAAGGTCATTTGGACAGAAATAGGCAGTGCTGCTTCTATATATACAGAAGCAACTCTATCTGACAACGGTTGATTGTTGTTTACTGTTTGAATCTTGCAGGGAATTCAAATACAGCTGTGTGTTTTACAGTAGAAAGAGAACACTCACGCGGCTTGTCTTAAAGTGCACCATGGATAAAGAAAAGAAATAAAAAATAACTGTACGATGCAAATGTATAAAACACTATAAAATAAAGCAGAAAAAGAAGCTCAATATAGGCTACATGGCTTGAAAAAAGTGTTAAAGGAGTGGTGCATGCCTGAGTGCTACGTCTACACTGAAGTTTGGTGTCTGCGAAGGCTTATCTTGTCCCTGTTTTGACAGGGCTTACGGAGGGAAGAGGTGAGGCATACAGGCAGTATCAGTCAAACACTGTGTGAGAAGTACTTCTGCAACTATCCCACTAACAGGCCTGTTGTCTCTTTATTTCTCTCTCTACCCCTCAGTGTGGCCATGACTTGCCAGCCTGGCTCATAGAGGAAGGTCCTGGCTTATGGACAGTGAACCAATGCCTGCTCTCACCAACAGGCATAGTGCTACTTTGCAAGGTCACGCCTGTTATCCCCTGATAAACACAGACGGGCCGAAGACAGAAAAAAAAACAAAGCTCTGTGCAGCTCATCAGCAGTGGTGCTGGCATCAACAATCACAACACAACTCTGCTGTCCCCGCTGATAAAGGCATACCAGCGCGCAGCTGGGAGAGCAACATTCTCGTCAAGCCATGGTATTAGTCGGATGCTGTACCTCTGTCACTCAAAATAAGAAGGGAGCAGGGATAATTAGAGTAACCACACTGGTGCGTGGGGTGAGTCCAAGTCCAAGTCCAACCTCAACACTTTTCCAGAAGTAATTACTGCAGGTAGGCTGATAGCTGCGCCACCAATTGATGGATTTCAACAATTGCAGAGTAGCACTGCACAGCGGCATTGGCAGAGGTGCTGTTAGTGATGAGGCCTCAGGGGAGAGGTCTAACCTCCAGACAGCTCTAATAATGTTCTGTCCTGCTGACGACTAAGAGGCGCAATGGCAGGCTCAGTCTTAATGGCGAGCTGTATTGCACAGGTCAGCCATTTTGTTATCAGCCTTGACCTATCAGTAGGGCTGAAGCTGGAAAGAGAAAGGTGGAGTGGTGTTCAGTCACATGTCTCATCATTATCTTATCTATGCCTGCCATGATTCAAATCGAGTACATCACCTGGAATAAAGGCTATTCATTACCCTCTTACCAAGCTGCTGCAAAGGTGGATAAAGTACTCTGACCATGAGTATTTATAAGAAGCAATGATAGGAGAATGTAGAAGCACACAATATTTTTTATAGGGTGAGAAAGTTAATTTCTATAGCTAATCCTAACAAATCCCGAGAAATGTGCAAGAAACCAGTGAATAATCTACAGGACACCTCATAACTGAGTCTATTAAAGGGGCGATGTTTGATGTGGTCAAATGAATTAAAATCTTTATTTTATTTATTTAACTTTTCGTTAAGTGAGTGAGCAGGATACACAGACACAAAGCCCTGTAACTAACAGACCCATGCAGTACTGTACCTCTGACTGCTTGCTATGATGGGCACCCTCCACCCTTTGATCTGGCTCAGCTCTGTGTCTGACACCTCAATCTGCAGGGGGAGTCGAGGGATCCACACGTTGAGCTCCAGCTGAGCACTCAGGTATCCGTAGGTGAAGTTCACCGTCATCTTCACCTTGCCCTTCATCTCCTTGCCGTTCACAAAAACGTAGTCGCACCGGTCTGACACCTGCATAGGAGGAGAGGGAAGGTTAAGAGAGATGGCATTTAGGTTGAGCTCCCCAGACGGTTGCACCAGATGACTACACACTGAATTACACGGTGCAATACACTGTACAGTGTACACTGTAGGCCAGGTCCTACAAGTTGATTATAAGTCTTTATGCTCCTGAGCTCGCCACTGATACAGCAACTTTGAACAAGATAAAAGGTACTCTATCAGCTCCACACTCAGGAAAAGAGGGAGTAGGGCAGCAAGGACATCTTTGAACCTGAGGGAAAACAGGTCATGGTCTGCCTCTTCTATTATAGTCCTGCCTATGGCTAAAAGAAGAACCAACAGATGGAACCTAGTAAGAGGAGAGCAGTTGTCTCTTGATAAAATGACCAAACTCAAAGTCATCTGTTTCATAAATTGCTTTACAAAAGGAAAGATTGGGCCAATTTTGTGCTATCGAAAGACACAATTCTTTGTAGCTCTGACTCGTTCTCTTTGAAGAAGAGAATGAGTGCTTCTTTTTTTACTTGTTCCAGCATTTGATTAATGCCCAGAGTCCTCTCCCTCCCTCTCCCTTTAAAAGCCTTATGATATGGCCTTTCAAACACTACAAACACATAACATACACAAATACACAAAAATCCAAAGAGGATCTGTTCTAGACTGTGTAGACTGTGTTTGTTGTTTTGGAGCCCCCCACTGGCAGTTTGCATACAGCAGTGTTAGACTTACCTCCTTTCCTGTCTATACAGGATTTTGTTATTCAGCAAGAGATGAATGGCTGTTAATGTGCATCTAACTGAGTTTGAATTGTAATCTTTTGCCATCCTCTTCACACGTTTTGTAAGACGCAATTTCTGTGAATATATTTGTTTATTAGGCATATATTATTAATAAGAGCCCAATATTTGTTGATTATATCAGAAAGTAGTATCTTTGCAAATTACTCTTATTCTTGTTTGTATGGTAATATTAGTACTACGATAATGCTATTTTCAATTCATTGTATACTTACTTGGTATTACAGACATATTTACCTTTTTGTTATATTTACATTGTATCTGAAACATATTGTCAAGCGGCAAAATCCGGGGCTAAACAATGAAGCCAATGCAGAAGTGCCAAAATCTGCAGTTTTTCAAATGGCCACATGAGGCCGGCTCCAAAAGCAAGTCAATCCTCATAGACCCCCAAGTAAAAATGCCCAACTTAACAGCAGAAATAAACATGTTTACAGCCTGGTACAAAAAACGGTTTTGTCTCTATAGCTAATTTACCCATTCATTAAAACTGTACAAGTTTGAATTTTTATATAGCTCACCCTTTTAAATTTTATTAAGGCTTAAAATTCCGCATATTTAAGGGCATTTTGGCACTTTGAGTGACAGCTGCCGTCACAGACAAGTTGCTGAGCAGTAGGCATAGCCATAGCCGTCGCTACGTCAGTGTGTTTCCGGTTAATTGTAACATTTCGGTTGCCTAAAAAAAGTCTTGTTCAGTGTTTGGATGTACTAAATGACCCTCTAAAAAGTCAGATGTTCATTTTTTCCTGGTAAGTACATTTTGTTTCAATGGTTTTAAGCCTGTATTTCGCTGGCAAAAATTAGCCTTAGCATTAGGATTAGCACAGTTAACCATAGACTGTAAATGCACGGTGCTAACCAAGCTAGCAGCGACATTAGCTTCAGCTAGGCCTTCTCATCCAAATATGGTCACTCATGGCGCCAAAAATCCAACATGGTAACAGTCAAAATGCAAACTTGAGACTTCAGAATGGAAGTCCGTGAACCAATGGGTGATGTCACGGTGGCTGTGTTCATTATTTTTTGCAGTCTTTGCATGCTGTTTGTGCCTTTGATTCAGTAAACCTTCAAAAACAGCCCTCCACTTTTACTGTAGTTATTGAGTGTTTAAAGGGGACTGTATAATCAGACTGCACTTAACGCTTGGTTTCCAACAGTTTTTTCTACTTTCAGCCTGAGCTGATGTCAGGTCGTGACAGATTTCTTTATAGTCATCTGCTCCACACACAGCATTATTTCTAACTGATCCCTTGAACAAAGAGCTCTAAATGTCTCAATACGGGTTTTTAGCACTGCTAATTCGGTGGGTAACACCTCATTTCCTGTAAATTCTTCACCACAAAAGTCTCCCATTATTTAGTAATTTAAAAGCTTTTAATATGAAGCGGTAAAGCAGAAATTTGGTTGGGTTTGCATTGGCAGTAACTTAACACAACTCTGATATGGCTGCCCCTCAGCAGGCTTCCAAAAAGCTGTCCAATCAGAACAGAGTGGGCTCATCAGGAGGGGGGCCTTAAATAGACAGGAGCTCAAACTGCCTGTTAAGAGACAGAGGCTGAACTGAGGGGCTGCATAAAGGGCCAGTATAAGATAAATAGTTTTTGAACTAGTGAACCACTCACAGAGGTAATTAATCAGTATGTCTTACGCTGCATTCACATGGATTCAGGCAGATGGTAGACAGCAAACTAAATATCATTTTAGTGGACGAGAGCAGGATGGTAAAATTAGGTGAGGTTGGCAGAGAATACCAGCAACAGTAGCAGTAGACAGCATTGCTGTCAAAAGTTAAAATATTTTAAATTTTTGCCATCCTCAGTGACAGAATTTACAACTGAATGTTACGTAGTTCCCTCACACAACGAGAAAACATGGGTGATTTGAACAACAAGAAGCTAATAATTTTGTTGCAACAACACCCGGAATTATATGATCAGAGCTTGACATCCTACCAAGGTTTTTGGGGAATTTTGTAAGGAATTTAATTCATAAATTAATTTTAAGTTTGCAATAGTATATTAAGAGAAAGCTGCATTTTATAGTTACATGCATTACTAGAATAATTACATAAAATAACGGACATGGAATAATTTAATTTAATATATTTTATTCCATTCTTTGTAAGCAACACGACATCACCATATCATCATGCGTGTATCGTTTTGCTGTCCTGCCATTGCGTTGGGCTGTTGGACTGTTTATTTTTCCCATGCCGTCCAGAAGATGTTGTCCGTCTGCCATCTACCATCTGCCTGAATCCATGTGAACGCAGCATTAAACAGAGATACCCTGTTTTTTTCTTTCTTGGGCACTTTGTCAATCCTATTGATCCCATCATGTAGCAGACTACCATGGCTGGAACAAGATGGAATTAGATGGTCTGGGGAAATATTTTTTTTTCTACTCCCAAGTTATTTCTCTACAGCGAGATAAAACCATAAACAGCCATTCATCATGGAGCTGTGGCAGGATATCCTCTGTGACCAGGAAGAAAACTTTGTGTGTGACAGATTCTATAGCTTTGTGCAAGCTGCCACCACTTCAACATCACCTCTAGAGTGAAGCCAGCAGGAGACTTTTTGTGGAAATTAAACTTGGCTGGTTTTGTATAAATAAAAGCAGATATTTGCAGATTTCTAGCACTGGCTCTGCAGTGGAGTTCCTTGAAACCAGTGTTTAACTTGCAGAAAATACAATGGTGTTGCCATAAGGGAAAACTTTCATCAAATCAGTCATCAAACACCTCTTAGTTAATCCCCCTTGTTATCGTCCAAATGGACATATGGTGCACCTCTTTTCAGTCCAGTATCCCCAGGAATTATATCCATATAGAGTTTGTACCCTGCCACAGATCTGTTATTAAGGTTCACCTTATTATAAACTGTAACCATGACCTTTCTTGAACCTTAATCACGTGTTTTAGTTGCCAAACCCTAACCATACCTTAACCATAGTTTATTTGCCACAACCATGGTTTTTCCCCAACCAGTAGTGGAAAAATTACAGACCCTTGAGACAATATGGTCAACCATTAATTCTTTCAGCTCCTCTTTCACTATAACTGAAATATGAAGGATCTACCACAATTCTGTACATACCACCATTATTAATAATTTCTGTTGCCCTCTTTCTGTTTAAAAAGCAACATGTTTTCAATAAGCCTTTTTTGGGTAGAGGTGACCATTTTTAAATGGTACATTGGAACAAAAGGTCTTTCATCTATCATCGAGCTGACAAAAGCAGTGGACTTTATGTTTCTACACTGGCCTGAGCCCTAGACAAGGATCTCTCGAAAACCCCTGTGAGAAAGCTGAAAAACATGCTGCAGGGCATCCTTTAAGGCTACAGCCAACCATCAGAGAACTTGTGTTAGGGGCTGCACAAGCCCTGCATTCTCAAGTAGATGTGTGCAGGATCAATGGATATTTGCTCTATGTTATTAGTGCAGAACATGGTAGCACCTTGCTCACGCACTAGTGCCACACAACACTGCAAAGTAATGTGGACTGACAGAGTTGCTTAATGAAGCTTTTGAACATTTCTACAAGGGCGGTGTCGCTCCCCTGGCTACAGTCAGTCATGGAGCAGATTGGGTGCTGTCAGGGCTCCCAGTGTGAGAGTGTGTTTAAACTGATAAAGATGTCAGAGGAGTCCCTGCTCCTTATCAGCCCTCATTGTTCGGCTCTTTCTCTCTCACTACACTCAGTCTGCTGAGACTGAAGTGCCTTTGACAGCCCCTTCGTTTTCGACTTTTCTCACAAGTTGGGGCTCTGCAACCTGCCCGCACAAGCATTAGGTTGCCGGCTAGATAACACTAGACTGGGCTCCATGTGAGGCTCATTGATCCTATCTAATAGTGATATGAATGATAAATAAAATGCAGGTGACACATATGTTTATCCTATCAGCATTATTTTTCTTGCCAAAGCTCCATGAAGTTATAGTTTACCCTTATTTCTGAGAAGAGAAGAATGTGTAAATGAGTGTGGGTTATTAGCATACAGCTCTGCTACGGTATCTCTCATGACAGAGAAATGAACTGCCTGCTGGCATTTCTTCGATCTATTCCCTACAACATTCTAAGCAGAAACAATTATGGAAAACATGGCAGCTGACATCCAGCCATCCCAATACATTACGCTGACGTGCTTACACCCTCCTACTGTTGTGTATCATTGGCTGACGTAGCTCCAAATCAATTTTTTTAACATAGAAAGATGCAACTACTTAATAAGCGGCCCCCTTAACCCCTCATACACCCTCGCAGCAGGATGTGTGTTGTGGCAGACTCAGAATGTGACCGTCTCTGTGAATTAAACACTCTCTGTCAGTCTGATTCACAAAGTATCATAAACGTCCAGGAGGATCTACTGCCACATTCATCAGACACATTAGGCAGCTAACGGGAGAATACTTACAGAGGACATTAAGGTTGTCTCTGGATCGAGCCCAGGAAATTAACAACTCACCAGACAGATACAATCCATGGCAGATATGAGCGATGGGAGTAGGGAGCATGAAGGTGGGGTGAGCCCGTCTCTGGCTTGTACACAGAGTTGGCTTGACAGAAGCAATTAAGCCACTCAGACTCATCTGCCTAAGCTACACTACTCACTTCAGTGCAAGGGGAAGGTCTGTACATATTCTGATAGCCCTGCTCCACGGTTGCAGCAGTTATAAAAGCCCATTCATAGCATGACTGTGAGTAGCTACAGTTCATGGCTAACATGGAGACAGAAGACTTGCTGTGGAAACTCAGGAATATACAGCTGTGCAACATGTTTGTGCTACTGATATTGCTATTCCAATTATACGTCTTTGAGTGAAATGTGTTTTTTTTGTTTAATTAAAAAAATGAAGGTAAATTCTGAAAAAGCATATGTTTTATGTTAGAATATGGATATATATTTTAAGCGTACAACAGCTGTTGTAGGTTGCTAAGCACTCCTCTGTGTTTACCAGTTAGTCGTTCACTTTGTCTGTCTTTTGTTTTGTGCTAGAAAGTTACCATACAGTTTAAGCTTCTTCTCTGAAAACAGCTGCCTGCTGTGTGTGAAAATGACATTACTGAGAGCAGTGAAAATGAACCAAAACAGTAAAAATGTGGGCTGTTAAACTGAAACAATGAACTGAAAGACACTAAAACACTCCATCGAACTGAGGGGAACTGAAGAGTTGGGTGACAATTCTTTGTAGGTTCATCACTAGGATCGACCCCCTTCACATACAAGTAGTCATGGGATCCATTGTTAATATACAAATATTGATTATAGCCACCTTAAGTCTTTGAAAATGTAATCACTACATGCAGCTGCAACATGTGAAGCTGTGTAATGACAGTAGATGAAGCACTTGATTGTACCATCCTCCCAGATCAAGTGTAAAACTCCTATTGCCAACTCATTCCATACAGTGAACCAGGCTATATACATTAGTCCTAAACTGAACTGTCAAAACTATAAATCCAGAAAGAGCAACATGTGCATGCAAAATAATGCAGGCAGAGCCTTATTTCTGTCTACACACGTCAGACATAATTTGCTTAAGCAAGATAAATCTCCAGAGAGGTTGAAAGAAAAAGCATGTGACCTAGGGTTTTTTTTTTTTCAAACTCACTGCAATTACAAAGCCACAAGTGAGTAGAAGCATCATTTTATGTGCACAGTGATTCATTATTCAGGTTTAATGTCACTCTGTGTTTATTTATCGCTAATTCCCCAGGTCAGAATTAGATAAATTAGTCATGTTTACATACATGATCGCAGGAGACTATGTTTAGAAAAAGAACTGAGTTGCCTTCTCCGACTGAGCATTGAGCAAGAAGGATGAATGCTCGGAACTAGAGATCCCAAAGGCAGAGCTGTGGCTTTTTTTTTTTTTTTTTTTTTTTTTTTACAAATGTCTTTGACTGCAATTTAATTTCCCTCTGGAATTCACTTAACCATCTCTAACTCACATATCAGACATGATAAAGTGGACTGAAGTGGCAAAATATCCTCCTCGACTTCAGTTTTTGATTTTGTTTCATTAGAGCTTTTTAGTGTACATTACTTGAGTTTGATTTGCTTCATCTTACCATCCTCTCTGATCTTGACAGGTTCAAACAAGGAAACACTATTGGAGGGAGCCCTTTGTACAGCAGGGGGCCATTTCTAGACACCATGCAACATCCCAGCCACTTATCAGAAACAGACCACAACCAGACTGTGTCTTTAATTTATCAGGTTTTTTTTTTGTTGAGCCTTTCTATAGATGATTATGGTGTTATTTGGATTCTACTGGAGAGTTTTTGTATTATGTTAAGCCACTGATGCCAGGGCTCAACTTTGTATCACTCTAAGGGACTTTCTATTCAGTTGTGCCTTGTGTCCCAGGTTTGAAAGGGGATCTAAAAATAAAAGAACTCGAGCAACCTGTCAGCAGTTGCTGCATATCAAACATACACTTTCATGTTGTTTGGTGGTGTTTGTTTGTTTATCCTTTCTGAAGGATTTATATAGATGTGCTAAACATAGAAAACCTTCTCATCTGTAGCATTTTTTAATATTTATTGTTTTCACATAAGCTTTAATGTACTGTCTGTAATGCTTCACAATACTTGGATAGTGCCAGTCCTCAAATGCACATATTTTCAGTTTGATTTGATATTAACTAGGTATTGCATTTGAGTTGCCCAATTATAACCAGGATGGACTTGATAACTGTCAACAGTCAGTTACTTTAAACGGACTGTGCAGATATTAAATAATTAATTTATTCGCATTTTGATTAATTACATTTGAATGCAGACAAATACATGTGTACACTATGGGTCCTTCCACATGGGTCTGATGAGAAAATCTCTTTAAATTATGAACAAATAAAAAGGCTTCCAGCTGTAGATAAGGAGCAGCAATTTTGTACCCCATAAATTTAAAGTAACAATGTGCCTATCTATATTTACATGATCATATTTGCATATTTAGATGCTTATGTACGTTATATAAAAGCCTCATGAATCTATGCTGGAAAAATGTCAACAAAAATCTATTTGAAGCCAGGCAAGTTATGTTTTCATAAGAGAAGAGATGCGGGGGCTCATCTCTCTTTCAACGGTTCATCTTACTGACCTTAACCACGTCTTCGTCTGTGGAGCGACACTTGACTGCTTCAGAGACATCAGTAACAGAGGCATCTATTCCAATGGTTACCACCTTTACTGGGACAGCCACTGTTTTCCCAGTCAGCACAGCGGTGTTCAAAATCTCAGCATCCTACAGAGAGTGAGAGAGAAAAAGAGATCAGCACAACACTTGTCAAAGGCCTGGCAGGTCTACAATCCACCCAATAACAGACTAGCAGTAATTACTAGCTCAGAAAGAAAAAGAAAAGTGCAAGTAACAAGTACTACTGAAAATGACCCAAAGAGGCTTGGCGTGGCTCAATTAGCCACTCAATTAGGTGAACCACTGTGAAATCTGAACCACAGTTGGGTGGACAGCTAATGACTGATGCCTGCTGGTGAGCACATTGTCCAGTACACTGAACTTCCTTTGTTGTATTTGGTCTCCTTGTTTTAAAAGGTGAAACATGCAGCATTTTATTTTAATAGATTTTTTGAGTAGCTACTGTGGAGGTTGTAAGCTGAGAAGTAAGATATGAAATTAACCATAATTATTTGGGTGTTATTCTAATTATTGTGAATGCAATTATTAGACTGAATAAGAGAACATTCCCCTCACTACCATGCTCTTCAGCCCGCTAATTGCTGAAAGTCATTAGCATAACATTGTGGTTGGCTAGTCACCATAATTACAGATTGGCAGATAAAATTTACTGTAGATTTGAGTTGATTATTGACAGGGGACAAATTAAATTTGTGAATTAAGTGAATTATATTTCATGTGGGGAAATTATCTGTGCCCTATTGCATGAACATTTTTCTATGAATCATTTACTTCTCTGCTCAGACACATCATCAGTTACATTACATGAAATCACTCAATGTTTCAGTTACCAGGGTTAATCCAGCTTTTATTCATGTTGGTTCACAGAAATTTGAGGCCTCTCTTTGCTGTCTCTGTGGTGTTTGTGATTACCATCTTCGCCTTAAGCCCTGCCTTGTCCAGAATACACAGTGCATGCAACTTCTACCTTCAGTCTTTACTGTATGCTTGGCCTCTTTTTTCGTTGGCCTTTTCAGTATTGAAACACTTCCAGCAAACTCAGTGCCCTAAAGCATTTATCTCCTATAAGCCACAGGGGGCATGACAATGGCTTTGTCTTATCCCTGCAGGGGAGGTTGGATGGGCTGAGGGGGACTTCATAGATTGACTGAGTTATAATAATAACAATACAATTTATTGATAAGGGGTTGTTTTTGACAGGCATTCAAAGTGCAGTAAACAACAATAACACAGCTGGTACCAGGAAAAATATGGTATTTAAATGCAAAGCAAGAACAATACAATAAGAAGTACCACCAAAAGAAAGTACAAATAAGCTAAGAACAAAAATATATTCAATGTATTTCATAATGGTGGGAAAACTTCTATATGGAGAAGTAATTACAGAATGTAAATACACTGAGCAGTTGTTGCAGGAAAATATCAAAAAATTGTTTTGATGGTGTTTTACCCTCTCCCACTTCCCTCATTTCCTGTCTCCTCTTAATATTCAACTATCCAATAACGGCAAAAACGCCAGAAAAATGATTTTAAAAATGAAGTTTCGGTTTCATAAAAATCTAAAGGATTATAACTTAAGGAACATCTTAGTGTAAATTAATTCTTACTGGCCTATCAGCTTTGGCTTTATGTAAAAAACCCCAATGCTGCAATTTGCCCCTGTAGTAGAGGTACACTTAGTGAGTGACCTCAACAGTCTAGACAGCCCTGATTCTTTAAGTTCAATGGCATAGCTTCATTACTCCGAACATAAATCTTAACCTTTCATTATACATACACACACTCACACACCACTATTGTCACAGAAGATAATTGGGGCCAATTAAGATAAGTTTGAGGTAACTTTTGCTCTCTAAAGTCACCCATGCTCATTGGATTGTCTCCTCTGCCTATTCAGCCCAAAGAAAGAAATTGCACTTCAATTACACAGATTGCTATGGACCACTCTGTACCACATTAGATAGCTACCATTGAGGTCAAAGTGTACCTCTCAATACTTGCGCTGTACAGTGAACGTAGCCTCTTTCCTACTGGGGAACTGAAATGACTTTAGTTAATTGTACAGCATGACAAAAGTCTCTCATTGTAAGCTGTTTTCATTCTGCTATTGGGATGGTCTAACACAAAAGCCCTGCACTGATTTCCTTAATCTCAATGGGGCAAGAACCCCAAGACACTCTATTTTTTCTCCTCTGTATTGAGGATGTGCCAGCACTCAAGACATTTCGGTTCTATTCCACTGAGGTAGCTATTATTTTTCTTTTAACAGAGAAATCTAACTCCTGAGTGACGCCTGTTGAATGAAATGTCACATTCGTTTACAGTAATATTGCTAAAACTGAGAAGCTCAGACAGGACCAATCTACAGTGTCTTACTTGCTGTCACCACAGTCATGTGCACTCCACAGTCACCAGGGAAGTACACAGGATTTGTACACTGCTCTGTTAACTCGGTTTCTAAAGACTTCTCCTTAGTGTTTGTGAGCTTGTGAATCAGAGTCATTCAGAAAAAGAGAAAAGGCGGATTAAGTTTGGTTGAAAGGAGCCTGGCCGTTTGTAAGCATCAATTACTGAGTTCATTCAGCTTTGGAGTGAAATGATTATTAGTTGAGCCAAGAGATACCAATGAATCACAAAAAAACACTTAATCTTCAAATGGCTTTTCATTACAATTTTGTGTTATACAGAAATATGCATGCCCCTCTCTCTGTGCCGCTGACTTTGATTCAATTCCCCTTAAAATTGAGGATTGCTGTAAATTAATTCTGTGTCTGCTGGGATTCCTCCATTTCCAGAGGGTCGTCTATAATACATGATGGGGTAAATGGTTGAGACCTGGTGAAAGCGGAGGCTAATGTTAGATTACAGCAGCTGGAGATGACCCAGCAGGTTGAGAGCAAGAGAGCAGGGCCTGGCAGTAATAAGCCACAGTGGGATCTCACAGTAATGCATCAATGGTCCACACACTCAGACATAGACAGGGCAATTAAACACAAAATGGAGACCAGTGGTGCACATCAGCAGCGTTCTCAGTTAGCTTAGTCTGAATGAAGACCCAATGAAATATGGGCCTATGGAACTGGAAAAAAAGTCTATTAGCTGATGAGAGTTTTTATCATTGTCAGAGATGTATGGCTTTCTTATATTTGATGCAAGATATCCTAAAGGGGAATTTCAATAAAATCTACTTTGACCCTTTATTTTGGAACACTGAAATGTGCTACATGTAGCAATGTCTATTTCTTGGATGTAATAAGCTCCATTGCTTGCAGGACGTACCGATATTACCCTCTTCACATCAGTTTAATATGCATTTGTTTTGAAGAACCAGAAGGATAAGAGCCAGTGGTAGTATAGCAGCCAATATGTACATTCAGATGAGGTTAATGTGAAATGGAAATTATACTGCCTAAACAGGAAATTAGGGATGTAGATATTTCTTGTAAATGTTTCTGTGTCCTGTCAGAGCCATTTCCTTTTGTTTCAAATAATAATGCAACACATTTCTTGACAAATCTGACAAAATGACAAAAGGTATAAATTACAATGAAGCCTGAGCCTATTGGCAATGCCCTCATTTGCTTACAATTGTTGCCTATTGTCTTAAGATTAATGTGGCAGTGACAAACCGTGAGGTTATTGTACAATAACACACCATGCAGAGTGCATTTATTTTAATAAGCACACTGGTCTATATATGAGTATAAATGTTAGTACAATACAGTATATTGCTAATTCATTTACTGTCTTAACCTACCATCTAAAAATATTAGTTTAGAACGATGATGATGCCTCAGTGTGCAGTTATCTGAAGATATTGTACACCTCCAGACAATCAGTATTAGGTATTCTCTGTGACATCCGTAGTAAGCAGAGGTAAGATTGAGCATAGAGGCTTTTATGTGAATCAGGTTCAACTTGCTGTCCCTCAGCTCTCTGTGCCTCCCCATGTGTCATCATTTTTCATACTTCCCACTCCACTAAATATGTTTGCAAATAAACTCATAAATTCTATGTCCTACTACTGCTGAGGCTTTAAACAGCATGGATCATTTTTTATGTATTTTAGTCAAGCTTATTGTGCTAACTCAACACATGGATACTGTGTCCTTCAATGATATTACTGGAGGACATATTCAAAGTTTCAATAAGACTGTACACATATTTAGCTTATGAATAAGAGGAGTTACATGAAATAACATCCTTTTTGTCAGATACCCTAATTAAAATATAAAATAATTTTCTATCCATGAAACATGCTTTGCACAATAGTTCTTTTGATTCTCGACTGTTGATATGATGCTGGTGTTTGTGCTTTACTTATTAGCTAGTCTGCCCCCTCAAGTCTCACAGATAGGTCTTTTTGTTCAATAATCTGTAGGAGAACTGCCTGTCTGCTTTATCAAGGATCTCCCTGTTAGCATTCAGCACGCTGCTGTGGCTGGTAATGTGGTCTGGGCCGTAATTTCTGCCTGTGTCTCGGTTGGATCTGAAAATAAGTGAGATTTATGGTGTCAGACTGAGTGACACAGGCAGCATGAGAAGTAGTGAAGCTACCCGTCCTGGTGTTACGATTAGCCTCTGCTTCTACCCTGCACTAACACATCCACATTCTGACCCAACCACCCTGGTTACAAATGAACAGGTCAAGTGCAGTGTGTAGTCAAAGGATTTTAATGCCTGCATTATTCATGGAACAGCAGAAAGAAGAGAGGTCGGTAGACATAGTGTATATGTCTGGTGTGCACAACTATTTAAGTAAACTTCTCATTGTTATGGCCACCCTACAGCTAACAGGCTAGCAGATAAACCCAGAAAGCACTTCTCAGGACAGTAAAAAACCCTGTGAGCCAAAACACCTAATCTGCTGCTTTTACTACCATGATTGATGACTTGTCATTGGACATGAGCCTCTTTATGATCTTTCATGTCATTTCAAGAGCAAAAACATTAAAAAGGGCCATGAAGCATGCCAATAGTCAACTAACCTACAGTAAATGAAATATTCATAGTTCTGATAAACATTTTCATCCCTTGGTGCTAAAGTAAGCTATGTGTGAAGAAAGTGAAATGGGAGTAGGGGGATAGTGAATTACACACTGTAGACACTGAACGCCAATCAGACAGTGTCCTGGAGCTATTAAAGGGACTAAAAGAGACATGTCCTTTCATCAGCTCTTCTCTCCACATTGTGCAATGCTCAATGTGGCACTTCCTCCCCTCTATTCCAGTGGGCGTTTAATTGGCTAGAAGTGAGAAACATGGAAGAGAGTGGGAATAAAGGCCTTGGAAGAACCATGCAGAGCGATACATCACTGCATGACAGCGCACTGAAGTGGTGGGATGGTTGTGAAGCCAACACACTGCCTTTTAATGAGGGTCTCTCTCTTGTTCCCTTCTTTTCTCTTCCCACTCTTGCTCCTCCAAGAATGAACCAGTTCCTCAACCAGTCTTCCTCTTCTCCTTACCTTGTCTCCTCCTGGCTGACAGGATGAGGGTGGCTGTGGTACGTGGCACACAAAGACCCGTGTCCACTGGACGGTCATCCCTCACTGCCTCCTAAAGCATCTTTAAATGCTTTTCGGTAGCTGTGTGATGTCTGAGGTACACGCCGGTCAGAGATCTGATCTGCTCATTACTGTTGACCATGACTGGTAGGGAGAAGATTGACTCAATGGCTGTCTTTATAGTGGATTCACTCCACAAAGTGTCACTTGAAAAGAAGAGGTAATGAGAGATTATGCTGAGGATCACATGGACAGGACCAAATTAACAGGCATGTCGAGGGCCACTTTACTAGGTGCCACAAGTCAATAATTATGAGATATTATAGAAAGGGCACTTTATTTCCTGCCAAAGTACAGAGTAGAATTCAAGCACACAAAAGTGGCAATATGTGAATGAGCTTAATTGTTAGGCTGGCTGCTGTTACAGAGCCCTGTAGATCATGGCCCATAGCACATTTGTAGGTGTAACTTCTAAAACACACTGCATTTCTTTTTGAATTAGAGAATAGGTTTGTGGGATTTGCATACATTTTGGAAGAATTCCTAGTGAAACTTTTGGCGAAACTCTGCGCACTGAAGTCGTTCCTTCATTAGCTAATTGGCATCAGCTGCTTCTTTAATGCTTCACAATCACTGGCTCCTTCATCAAATGCTTGGCTACCAGCTGACTAGTAATGTCCAATCATATTTATGCAGGTGTATAGTGTGGTCTTATATAACATAACACTCCTTGCATGCTGCTCACCACCTCCTTATGTGCTATATTTGTGACATTGTTGATTTAAGATTCAGGACATGTTTTTTTTTTTTTGGTTAAAAGGAGATTAGTTCCTCCAGCACAATCCTCACTGCTGCTCAAATTCTTTGGGAGATCTCTCAAAGAGCAGAGCCAATTCCAATTCAAATCTAACTTTAAAGCCATTTGCTATGAATGGTCCATTCCTTGACACAAGTGTCTCTGACTGAAATAAAAGAATAAAGCATCTTCCCTCTGGATATCTGACTTTAACTTGATTTTAAATGACCGAGCCAGTGTTATAGTGTGAGAGCAACATGGTAAGAAAAAGACCATCACCAGACAAAACAGTTTGCTTTCCTGAAACTTCTCACACTACCTGGAGGAGAAAATGCTGAACAGAAACTCCCAGGCTTAATGGACTCATGTGGTGGGATGATTTATGTTGTATTGTTGCCCTCATAAACTTCGAAATAAGGGCAACCAATGACGTATCACGAACTCACTCTTTCCCATCAGAGCTTCTTGGGTGAGTGGTCAGATATAGAAGAGGAGTCACACAACAGTTCATGGATGGTATTGATGTTTTAGTCACACTAAAGTGCTCCCATCTGTAAATAATTTATGAGTGCAAATGATTTATGGGGAAACTTTGACTGCAGTGAAGTGTCAAAGTGACACGCTGCTGACGGAACAAATCCCCGCACAAATTTTAATTACATTATGAATTGTGCCTGATTCCTTAATCTGCAGTACATGGCTTGTAGACAAAATAATCTACCATGTTAAGGGTATTTAAGGGGTCTTACTGTATGTGTGACAGAGATAGTGTAGGTTTATCAAATGCAGTTATAGTAGCCTGTGCTGCATCCATTCATCTTCAGGAAATTTCTTGCAAACATGTCTGTCTTGCGATATAAAAGTGCTATAAAAGTACATTAACAGAATGAGTATTAGTGTCTACTTTTAAAATAAAGTAAATTATTGAGGGTTAGTGCTGGAGGGACGAAGCCACCCTCTGAAGCCAAGTGGCCATGAATTGCACCTCATGCTGTGAAAATGAGCTCATGAATAAAACATGGCTGTACATGGAAGTACTATATTTTAAGTTTATAGGACAAATCCCCTGCAATTCTCATGGTATTACCATACCTGTAATACATCTAGATCAATGGGTCAGGAGGGAGGAGCGGGAGTCCCTGGTGAATTTCAACGACAGTCAGAAACAGCTCTGGAAGAATCAAGGTCAGGCACCAGGGACACACCCAGCTCTCTGTTCACCTGATGAGTGAGAGAGCTGCGGGGGCTCAGTGGAGGGAGCTGCTGGGAGTTTTGACTGATGCTGGCTCTGGTAAAGCAATGCTTTTCTGGTGCCCCTGCTGTTTGCCCATTGAGCTGGGGCCTGGAGGCCAGAAAGCAGGGAAACAACCCTGCCTGTGCCAGTCTGCTCAATTTCAGTCCAATATCTATCTCATTCAGCCGATCGATGAAGAGTTCTTCACCAACAGCCAACCGTGCCTGTGGGGGATGACCTCCTGATCTTTGTCTGATTTCTTCACCCGGCTCTGATCGAGATCCATACTGCCAGCTTAGCTTGGCTTAGCTGCCCTCTGGACACAGACCTCTCTCAGCAGGCATAAAGGTCATCTCTACTGTAGAGTCCATTACCGCTAAAAAAATACAGACATTCCTCTCAAACCTCAGTGGGCCAGGATTAAAGGCAGAATGAATAGAACTGGGCCAGAATGTGAAGTGGGATGTTAACAATTATGGGCAGATGTGAGATATGGGCATGTGCAGACCCTGTCACTCTGAGATTGATCTGTCAGTCTGGATCCTGCCCTTGACTTCATCCCTGCTTTTTGCCTTGCTGTTCAAACTTTTTTTCATCGTAACTGACAGGGTAAGAAGAACAGAGAGGGTTACCATGACAATTAGAGAAACTAGAATATAAGTGGTTCCACAGGGCACAGGTCTTAACCATTTTCTGTAGACATAGCAAAATAGAATTTTACACAAACACAGTGTTTTATGCATGAATCATGCAATGCATTGCAGGTCATCTATAGAGAATTGAGACGGCACAGCGAACAAGTAATTTGACCTCACTGCTGGAGGAGCTTTCAAAAGCAATGCAGAAAGGTTAGCTTTCTTGAAGGTAACTGATAATTTTCTGATGCCACTGTAATGAGCAGGTTTTGCAAAAATAGGTTCTGCAGCAGCAGATTGTATTCATCCAAGGCTCTAATCAAATGCCACAAACACAAAGAGAGGTTGTGTGAGTGTGTTTTAAAAGGTAACAAACCCATCCCACTCACTTTTACCTTTTCGATTACAAAAGGATGTCAGAGTATATGAGTGACATTGAAAGAATTTGCCATTAAAGTATATCTTTTTGAAAGTAACTCAGTGTGCAGTAGTCTCATGTACTTCACCCCCTCACTTCCTCACAGTGGAAACGAGAGTCAGTCCTTCCAAATACCTTGACCATCCTATGATGAGAGAGGAGTTAAGGAACAACCATTTGTCATCATATATTGTCCTTATTAGCATTACATGTAGTATGACACATGTGCATACTGTAGCAGCCTCAATTAGTGCTTCCACTTCATCATCATCTCTAAGCTGTAGTAGATGCTAATGGATTGTTTGCTAGGGGTCCATTCATCAGCCCCTTATTGTAAATTGTACAACTCACGCAATATGAAAAAAAAGCAATGTTTTATCTCAATCCACTAAAACAGCAGGTGCACGCAAAAGAGACTCAACACTAGTGGCTGATCGAGGTTAATAAGATGACTGAGATCAGGTATTTTCAAGCAAGGCATACAGTCCAAGCTTTTCTGATAAACAGCTTGCATGATATTAGCTGCGCACATGCTGCATTTCTGCTGCAGGATTAGCTGGCATATAAGTGCTTCTGTCTGTATGTCTAACTATGCGTTTGATGAATGGTTCTGCAGATTTCACTTGCCTGGCAGAGAAGATGTGCATTGCAACAGAGGGAATGGAATCGAAAGGAGTAAAATGAAACATTCATTGGAGGATGTTGATAGATGACTTTATCATGTGAGAGCAGAAGTGGCCAGAGAAGGCCGGGGTGATGATATATTGTTTAACGATACATTGGAGCGGTCCGTGAATACAAACGGCTGCTTTCATTTCTCCTCATCTCTATGCCCGCGAATGCTTGTGTGAGTGAGCACAGTTTGGTGTCTTGGCTGGAACAGGAAGACGGATGGGTCCAGATATGATGTATGTCCTGTCCTCCTGCTCCCTCTCCATCACCAGGCTTCCACAGCATGGGTAATGATGATGAGGGCAGCCTGGACAGGAGCGTATTACTTCACGATGGTAAAAGATAATGGACCAGCCTCCTACTGTGCAGAGGAATCTGCTCAGACATCCAATTACTGCCTTTAAGATCCATCTCAAGATGACCCAAAAAAACACACAGTTCTTTCACACTTAAAGTGAAATGGAAGATGCCAACACAAGGAGGCGGAGGGTGACAAGGGAGGCAATTAATCTACATTGTTAATATATTAATGTATGTTTGTCTGGAGCAAGCAGAAAAAGGAGAGGAGAGAAAAAATGTGGAGAAAAAAGAGGAAAAGATCTGAAAAAGCAGGTGAAAGGAAGACAAGCAGGGACAGGCAAGCAGTATTACAGTCGACAGAAAGAGTTCTGAGGCATTTCCTCGCTCTAAACTGACTAAAACTTTTGAGTACTCTTTTCATTTTCTGCTTTTGAAATAATTGCTGCATTTGCAGAACTCCTGCTTCACGGTGTGAAATTGGTGACAAAGTGGTGAGCGGCGCTCTGAGCCCTCCCAATGCAGGTAGGTCTGTGACAACACGCAGGAGGAGCCCTCTTCAAAGGGAAACGGAAAAAAGAGAGCTCATCTTTCAAAACCATGTCGCTGCTTTCCCAGAGGTGTCACCCATGGCAGAGCCCATCACTTGGCTGGGGAAATGCAATAAAAAAAAAAACCTTTTTATAATAATCAATTTCAGCAAGGGCGCAGTAATTTAGAACGCTCCATAAATGGGCAGGAAAACGGGTCTGAGGAGCCATTGAAGTAATAGGCCATAAATGTGATCAAACCCAAAATAAGTTTCCCATTACTAATAGTCATTAGCTTTATTACATTACAACCTTTTGAGACATGGTCAGTTATTGATTCTCATTCAGTTTATGAGATTTCTGGTCAAAACACAATTAAAGCGGCTTTTCCGTTATGACAAAATACAGCTTATTAGGCTAATTAGTGCTAATTAAAGATGAAAGGACCTTCTAGAGCAAAAAAACCCCCAGAACTGTTGTGTCAACAGATGCCTTCAGCATGCTCTGTGAAGTCTACCCTCTCAACTTGATTAAAAAAGATTGGAGAATTTGTTGTTTCTCCCTCTCCACTATCTCTGAAAACACCCCCTGCGTCTCCTATTCTCTTCTAAGCTCTTTACTTTCCCTTTCATTCATCTGTAACCTTGATTAACTGTCAGCATCAACAATGTTCTACTGTTGCAAAAAATAATTTGATAACCATGGCAATGACATCAAATAGATCATATTAAAAATGGCTTTTAGTTGGGTTATAGTGACTAATTACACAGGCAGTTATGCAGTCACATTTCTGTCAAAGATTACATTTTTTGACATAAACACTGAATCAAAGGCCTGCCTGTAATATCATGTGATGTAATGTCGCTAATACTGCTGGTCTCACTGAGGATCAACACCCCAATCTGCAGTTTTGGCCAACTTTCAGTCATGTTCAGCTCATTATTTTGGCTTTCAGAGACCCAGATCTTTTTTCAGGAGTCAGGGGATGAAACAAGAGGCTAAATCACAACTGAATATCAGACTTGACTTCAACCAGTGGTGAAAGAGAAGACTCTGATGGGATGTGAAGGTTGCTCTGTTTCTGCTCGATGTCTAAACAATGTTTAAAGTTTGACAAAAACGACAGACACAGTTGAGATGATTTGCTCACCAACTGTGTGACAATCTGTAGAGGGCTGCCTTCTAGCTTGTATCCAAGACCAAATCTGAACCTGGTGGAAAAATGTAATTTTGTCATTCATGCTATTCTTTGTCTTAAAGTACATCTGGATAAAACTACAAGATGATTTCAGCCAACAGTCTGCATGTAATGATAAAAACATGATGTTGGATGTGCACTGGTGTGGACAGACAACTTGGAGCTATTAGGCCTGACTCCATGTGGTTCCCTTATGATATTCCCATGCTGAACGATTGCACTTGGATAAAGTTACCACCCTCCAGTCACTACATCCTACCATCAATGCACCTCATCATTACTGGGCATCTGATTCATCATATATTCATCATTTATTCCTTCCACCCTGATTTCATATACCAAGCCTCTGCTACATCTCCATCACTACATCTTCAGTTCTGTGTGCAGAGACCTGTTTTCTATTGGAATCACTGAGATTGTTCTCCATTTGGTGGAGTGAAGGTGGAGATGGGTAATGTGTCGGTGTGCATGTTTGTGTGTGTATGTGTAATGTGGGAAGGGGAGGTGGGGGGGGTTGACGACACTGCTCTTACATTACCTTACTTCCTCTTTTCTATCAGCAAGGAGTGTAGCAGGGGGAGGGGGAGGAACTTATCGGTGGGCTTTTCATGCCACAGTGATCCCAAGTAATCTAATTCAGCCTTCCTCTTTCTCGCTTGTGTGCTTCTCTCATATTGGTGCATGCAGATTGCAAAAGCCTTATGTGCTTGTGTGCGTGTATGTGTGTGTGTGTGTGTGTGTGTGTGTGTGTGTGTGTGTGCATGCCAGTGGAGAGAAAAGGGGACAGAGGGAGACGGACAGAGTTAATGAGTTCTGAATGTGTCTGCATGTATAAGTATTTGTGTTCTGTGTTAAGTACCGTGGGGTGGCTGGAGATGCTGTGCACATTGGCAAGCTGTCTGTGCGGGGAGAAGCACTTGGAGCAAAATAGGATTGAAAAATGAGAAGAGAATGTGTGCAGCCGCATGGTGGGGCAAAACAAAATGAGATAAAATCGTCCCAATCAACGTCTTTTCAATGAATTTCCGATGATGAAAATGTCTGAAATGTTCGCATCAAAGGTCTAAGCTGATCCTTTTCAATACACGCTCTCTCTAACATGATGGAGCCTGCTTCACTGACTCACTGACGGGCCCTCTGTACTGAATAGCAAATCAAGGTAAGAAAGGACGCCTTTCTGTACATGTGCACACACATGTACAAGTATATCATCTGTTACAGTACACATAAAACACTATTCATCTTTATCTCCTGTGAGGCTGCTGCCTAAATTATCCTGTCCCTAATTGACTTAGCCAAGTTTAGCAAATAATTGTAATATCAGGTTAATTGAGATGGATTTTCTCCACTTTGAAAAAAAGAAGTTACATGATTTATAGTGGGCCATAAAATACCTCTTCTATGTAAAATTAGCAAAGTAATCAGAGTGAGAAAGCAGACAGTTAGGATTGATTGATGACTGCGTGTTTGAGATTTTGGAGGGGCTGTGCACTCAATCACATTTTACAAAAACAATGGTGGAGGCAGTGCGTCTGATACGGTCTTACACAACAGCGAAATACAATAAAATCAGTCAAATAAAGATTATTGTAGCCCATTTCTATTTTTTTGTCATTGAGCAGGAAATAGCAAATTCCTTGGTTGATTCTCTTTACGACCTCAAGCAGAGTCTTTGCGAGATAATCATGCAAATCATCTTTGCTGTTTTTGTCAGAGGAAGGTGTGGGAGCAAACTATATTTTCCTAGAGCACAGCAAGCCAGCTGTTGATACATCAGTGACATGAAAAGGATGTGAGAGAAGGAACTCGAACAATACTGCAGCATTAAACACATAGCTTCAATTATCCTGAGAATGGATCAGTGGGTGAGGATGCGCCGCATTCCTCTGAATCCAGAAACAGCCACCCACAGGCATCTATCATCCACACAGCTACAGGCAATACTTAGAGAATAACACTGACACAACAGTCAGGTCTGTATCATGCAGATCAGAAGCACCGAAATAGAAATGAACGCAATCTTTGTTTTAGTAATCAGCGCTGATGTGGCGGCATGTTTTTCTCTTTAGTCGACACAATTGATGCCGCTCATTTTTCACCTGAATGTTGTTTATCTAAATCAGAAGCGGTGCTCTAAGGGTCGCTGAACAAAGCTGCAAGAGATGTGTGAAAGGCTCTCTATGTGAAGTTCTATAGGGGAGCTTTGGTTAATCTACACAACCAAATACCTGTGCCTCGCTGAGGGAGACACATAGCTCCAGGCTTACCTTCAGGCCAGAGCCAGCCTCCAGACCCTATCTGAGGCCTGCTGGGAGCTACAGATGCTCTCTTCCTGCCCTGATCCTAAACACACTCAGTGCACACAGACCAGCGTTACAGCTCTGCCTTCTCTATCTAAGCAGCAACTGTTTGTGGCCATGTCAGTAAAAATCTATTATTTGAAGTACTTCAATGTCAGGGAACTCAGCAACGTTTACTCCAAAGATGTAAGAGTGAATATAATGCTTGCTATTCCCATGTTTCTTGATTTTTTTTTTTTTACTAAATACGTCACTATAAAGCTGTACAAAACATGTGACTAGAGCATGAATACATTTATTTTCCTCCTTCAGGCTGTCACCAGTCATGATTAAAAGTGCAGCAGTTCTCGATTATTTCCAATGCAAAATAATATTTCATTCATTCATGTGGTGAACGAAAACATATGCTAATGCTGATTCAATGATTTAAAATGTAAAATTAAGAAATTATGGTGCCCCACGTTATCAGGAAACGCTAATTCACATTCAAAACAAAGAGTGTGCAACCGTATATATTTGGGTGTTTCACCGAGCTGGACGTGGCATCACTCACCATAGCCAGGGGCACGATGCCCACTAGGTCCTCTTGCGCCAGTCGGATCTCCGTCTCAGCCTCTTGTGTGGCGGCACGACTCTCCGGGTATTCCACCTGCCAGGCCATCCAGCGGCTGCCCAGTGGCTCTGGGAAGCTTTCCATTTTCAGATCCACCTGGAGCACCCTCTGAACTCCCATCTCAGACCTGCCAGAGTACAGAAAAAAAAAGAGTGTGTCAGTTAATGGTTAAGCAGATGGCTGGGCAAGCGTGTGTGTGAGAGGTTGGAAAAGTGTGTGTGTGGCTGTGAGTGCTAACCTGAGCTCATTCAACCTACTGTCTGCTCTAATGACTACAAACGGTAAAGGCTGATGAATGTGTCTGTGGCTGAAATCTATGACATTTTACCAACTGAGATTCTCCAAAATGTCAAGTCCCTTTGTGTTTGACTCTCTGGTCAATCCTCTGCTTCATGGTGAATATCATCCCCCTTTTCTTTATTCCTCTCACACTTTACCGCAGGTGATGTGCACTGTAAATAGAACCTATAATCTTGTGGCTGCTCCTCAGAGCAGTTCAAAGGGATGCTTCACCAGTCGTCACCCCCCGCTAAGGTGTTGATGGTTGGGCTTGTCACTGCTGCCCTTGTTTGCCATAGTAGAGTGTAAATATACAGCATGCTTCGGCACGATCTACGGCAGGCCTGAATTAAGTCAGACGAATGGAGAGCGTTGATAATAAAATTTCCCATGGCGCCATAAGTCTCTGGTGCTCAGGGTTTAAATATAGCCTGGAGGCAGGAAAGGTCAGCTTTACACAGCAGCCAGAGGAGTTGGGAAATGGCACAAGATCTGTTAGCCACGTCTTGCGTGTCAAATGTAGGGACTCGAGGCCAATAAATTTCATGCATGGTCTCTGTGGCACACCGGCACAAAACAGCATCCTGTAATTTGAGCGTGGTGAGGTGGAGAGAGGAAGAGAGATGAACTCTGAATAAATCCACATGGTACTTGTTGGGATAAGAGGGCGCCTGTCCATGTAACATGTGGAAAATACTGTAAAGCACACAGAAGGAAAAAAAAAAGTACTTTTAAAGCAATGTCAAGCAAGCAAAACATTGCCATGAAGAGAGATAATACATACATGGTAACTGTAAGTCTGGGAAAGACAACGGAGCAAGTGTACTGTGTGACATCCTAAATAATGAATAGGGGACTAAAAACAGGAAAATGATAAATAATAGAAAATGTTGTGTTCTCTCATATTCACATAGGTCTGACACTATTTTCACATTATTCTCATATTATTCAGGTTTATTCTGAGAGAATGAAAGATTTGTTGCGCAGCAGAGCACAACAACCCAATTTTCACATCCAACAGAGGTGTGTATAAATAATTAAGATGACAACCAAATAACTTGTGTCACATTGCTGTTACATCATAACAGCATACCGATCGGAGTACCGAGGCGTTGAAGGCATAGTGCGACATCGCAGACTTACATAACTGCTCCACAATACTGCGAATGAGACAGATGCTAATCTCTGCTCGCAGACCAGTAAAAGCCAGGAGGTTCATCAAGCAAACAAAGTTAACAGATGATGCACTGAATGTCCAGAAATAAACCTTTGAGCGCTCCACAATCACTGTGTGTCACGCAGGACCCGTGTCAGCCATCAGCCCAAGTGGCCTACTTTCTACAGCGCAGGCAGACTTTTACCACAGAAAGGTTGCTCTGGCAAACACTAAAGGCAGCGAGACAGACAGGCAGAAGAATGAAAGTGACAATACAGCAGAAAGGTTTGATTATACTCTAAGTACACAAGTACAGGAGCTCAACTCAAACCTTCAGAAAGTTAAAGGGCCTCCAGAAAAGGCATAAAAGTTGACTGTTATTAGTTTTTTTTTCTTTCTTCAAAGATGTCAATTATTTCCCTCCTTGCAGTTGGAAGACTTTAATAGCAGCTGTGAATGCTGTGATTTTTATGAGGTTTTCATATTTCTTCCAACAATAAAAGTGCCAACAAAATATTGAGGTTATGAGAATGTACAGTATAGGGTCACAAAAGGCTTACTAATTCATTTTAAAATCCGGACATGCTGATAATTTAGCATTTTTGTGACAGAAATGTCCAATTTCAAAAGAAGACCTGTGTTGGATGACAGCAATATAAAAATGAGGCAGAGTGAAAGGAGGCAAAGAAATAAAATCTGGTGGTAATGCAAAGCTGAGATCAAGGAGAAGACTGAAAACATACAAAGACGTAGATGGATGACACTCTTGCAAGGGAATGAATGGAAACCGTGGCAGTAAAGAGAATGTCTTTTTCTCCATTTTCTCCATGATTTAAGTAAGAAATTTGTTAAGATTTTCCATGCACAAATCTGTGACTATAATAAATTCAATGTGCACGGTGAAAATGGTTTATTTACAGCATTTTTTATGATGACTCTTAAAACACAAAGCTGTTGATGGTTGTATATCTAGCTAGTTTGGCAAAAAAGAGGGAACATTTTGGGCTTTTTACCTCACATACAGAGCCTGGCAGCAGTCCGTTTTTGGTTGTCTGCTGTACTTGACCCCCATTGACACGTCATAAAATGAAACCTGACAGAAACATCGTTGTCAGGGTGAATGTGACTCACAGACATCAACCATATACACCAGTATGCCATCCTGAGCCGACCTCTCCTCTCCAAGTCTGCTAATCACATGGCTCGCTGGGGGAAACTGTTCATTTCTCTGTCACTTCCAGCATGGGGTCTAATTCAATTAGCAACCAAGGGCCTGTGGATGTATGCCACACAGCTGGCCTCAGCCTGATAATTATCTGTAAACTAGCTGCGGTTTGACTAAATCTGAGGCCAGGCGGACAACCGGAGGGCAGCCAAAGGCAATAGAGAAGGGCTCTGCAGATAACAGGCCTTAAAGTTGGAAGCAGCTGGCCCTCCTGCTTTAGGGACTGGACTGGAGAGGAAATCAGACTTGACAAGGTGGTGCCAGAGACGGCCGACTACTGATTCACTGAGAATAGCACGGAGATGGCTGAGAGGAAGCTGTTTAGGCACATTCAGGATGCCCATTAATCACGATGACACCAACAGAACTGTAGGACATGCAGTGACACAATGAAATATAAGTAAAAAGCACTCAGTGTGGATTTATTGTTTTTGTTTTGGAGCTTGGTGTCATCATGCATTTATTTAAGATGCTCTATGTAACATTTATATACATCAAAATATCGATGTAAAACCAATCAAATAACTGAGGGAGCTGTGATCATTGACATCAACAGCCTCTCACAACAATAGTATTTGTTAGTGCTATGACATTGCTATACTGTAAACCCTGTTTGCTACATGTCACAAAGAGAAAGTTGCAAAACAATTTCCCACCAAATTCAACAGTACATAGATACAGGCTGCCAATATACACTACATTGATTTTACACATGAAGTTCAGTTTACTCGTTATTAGGAGCCTACAAAGCCTGAAAAAAAAATGGTGTACTGTGATGCTGTCATCAAGGTTACCACGGTTTGGGCTTGAGATATAAAATGTATAACAGACAAGCTTTGTTAAAAGCTGGAGGTATGAAGTTTGAGAGAAGTAGGCATTTAGGAGACAGAGGGCGTCTCATGCCACATTCATGTCATATCTGAGTTGTCATAATAACGATTTTCTGACTTTTAAATGGCGTTCATGTCAACATGTAAGTCATAATTATGACTGGGAAGCTCAGACTGATATATATAACTTGGCAAATCGCCTGAATAGTGCCTGAAAACTGAACAAACATGAATGTCATATGTCAACTAAAGTCCACTGTACAGTGTTTTTAACTCTTACATGACCAACTCTGTAATCATACAACCATCTTGAGTTGTCTGATGGGGTGAAAGCTCACAAGTCAACACAGGAATCTTTCCCATTTCTACAATCCTTCCCATATGGCATTAATGGAAGACAAATTTGAGTTGCATTATGGGAAACGTAGGATCCAGTGTTTCTGGAGCCTGACCCATAATAGTCACCATTCTGTCTCTCTCCAGCTTTACGGAAGAGCAACACTAAATCTCCGGAATGCCCCTTTAAGCATTCAAAATAATCGTCTGATTATTTTCTCGATTTAATTGTTAAAATACAGAAAAACATCACAAATTCCTAAAGCCCAAAGTGACATCTTTAAAGTGCTTGTTTTGAGCTCGGTTCTGTGGCTTTCAGGTTTACACAACACTTTGTTTTCCATGTCCTTTCAAAATGTGCTGCCAACGAGTCCAAACTTCTAATGTTCAACTTCTGTCCTCACTAATTACACAATCTAAAAGCTCCTCTTAGAGGTGATTCAGCTTCATTTTGCCTTGATTGCAGCATGTCAGATAGCTATTGAATTCAGGCTGCAAGAAGGTTAAAGAAAAATAGATTTAAATGTCAAGAATAAACAGACACTGGACAGAGTTATTGGAAGAGTTTCCTTTCTAGCTGATTTCTCTAGAGAAAGAGCTATAATTGAAAGAGCTTCTATTGTCCCATTATCAAACTCACTGTGTCATCATGACACTCTTTGTTTAATCTTCCCCTGATGTGATAGGATCCATGTGTCCACTGCCTTGCCAGAGAATAAGAGAGAGACAGACAGAGAACCTTTGTGGGATAAATAAGGTGACATTTTCAGGTCCATTTTTTCATCTCTCAACTTGTAGATCAAGTATTTCTAGACTTCCTCTGCTATTATTGTCATAATTAGAATGGAATGATGTGGTCCCGTGTCTGGCAAAACATTTGAAGCTCAAGCCTTGCTCTTTTTTTTTCCCCCCTGAGTATGTTTTATGTATGAGATACACAAAGTAAGATGTGGAGAACATACCACGAAGGGCTACGACAAACCTCAGCAGAGCAGCACGTAACGCTACTGATTCACCATAACAAGAGATGTTGAATGGAAACAGAATGGCAGATGAAGATGCATAATGCAAGCTGGTGGAACCAGAAGAGAAGCTGTCCACGACAGTCAGAGACGATGGTGTGTGTGTGTGTGTGTATGTGTGTCAGTATGTGCATGTGTGGCGGGTGCTTCATGCAAACTTTAAACTACTTGTGGAGGGAAAAAAAATAATCAAATTTGTGGCTTCAGTGGTGCTTGAAAACAGCACCCTGAAACTCTGCTGTTCTCATGCTCCGTCACCTGGAACAGCAATAAACCAGTCAGCACAATGAAGCCAAGACACACACATACACACACACACAGAGCTACACATACATGTATGTGCATACACCATATATACTGTACACCGGCGCATCCAAGCATGAATCTGTGCCCGCACACACACACTGACAAACACGTTGGACCTAATCATTCATGACAGATTAGGTTTTCTGAATCTAATACAAACATCAATATGCAACAGTCAGTCTTGACTACTGTCACCTGTTCTGCTATATACTGTATAAGTAATATTGGCCGCTACGTATTTACAACTCCACAAAATCTTTTCAGAAATCATAAATGCACCACAAACCTCTCTTGGAAAATGGAGTAGTGCAACAATGGGTCTCTTTAAACAACTGAAAAAACATTTTATATAAAACTTTCTACAATGAAACAACCCTAGTTTTGTGTTCAAGAGATCAATGGTGCAAATGTGACACTACATTTCTGTATTATCATGCAGCATTGTTATTAACATAGTAGATGATAGATAATATGGGTCTTATAATAATAACATCTTGCCAAAGTGTGGTGCTGTATGTGAATATATTTTCAAAACTTTCAAATAGGCTTCTGCTGCTATTATTTTTAAAACAACTGCAAGCAAAACTGTTACTACTACTACACTATTACAATGGCCATAGCCATGGATTTTAGAAATACTGAGGCCAAGAGTCCCACTTTTGACAAGCCACAAAAAAAATTCTCTACATTTTTAAATATTAAGTAAATTGTTCTGCAAATTTTTGTCTCTCTACATGATTGTCTAAATGCTATTTGAAGGCCTTCCACACTATGCCATGAATATAATACTGGAAAAATATGAAGGGCATGGTTTTGGCCTAAAATGGTCAAGAGTTTGGAACATAAATGTAGAATGTAAACTTTATTTCCTGAGAAAATACTGGGGACATGATGTAGGGGTGTCAGTTTTAAGTACAGCCCTGACTATTACTAACCCAACACTGTTTTATCCATTACATTAAATATGAAAGGTAAACATGAAGATGGACAGATGGAAAGACTGATAAATAGTTGGTAAGTGTGACAACAATAACATAGAATATCACATGAATAGGATAGAATCAATGCTAATAAAGTTGTATATTGATAAGATATTTGATACAGAACAGCCTGGGCCATCAGGAGAAATAGCTTGTGAAATCCGTCTCAAATTTCTCCAAGCTGTGGGTGAATTTCATTTCGCTGCCTGAGGGGAGCCCATTAGATGCGAATTACACTGGGCCACTTCTAACAAGCATCCACCTCAGAGGTCAGAACCTCTTTTTAGGCCTGATTTTTGAGGAAGTATCCCAATGGTCACAGCATGAAGCACAACCTCTCTGCTGAGGGAGCCCTGACCAGAGACCAGAGTGCTTAAGTCACATTTTCAGGGCCCTCTGATGAGCCGTCTCGCAATCAAAGCAAATCACTCTGCACCGCCATGTACTGTAGTCATGGGTACATTTAAAAGCCAAAACGTCAGCATGGACAAGAGTGAAAACTATAAGGTATTGATTTGAAAAGCAAAGAGAAGGATAAATGCATATGGACTGGACTTTCCATGGATACTTATGATTACGCTAATATGTATTATTAAGCTAATGAGTGTGGAGGTAGAGAGCTGTACTGAAATATCAAATCTCTACAAGAGAAAACGTAAGCATAAATTCACTTATGGTAAGTCGATTAGTATTTTATATTCCAAAGAGAAGTTTCCAGTCAAATACAGTATGTTTCTGTGAAAGTACAGAACAGGAAACGGAGGAATGAGAAGGAGCAAAGCCAAAGGGTGGGAAGCGGGGGTTGCGGAGTTGAGGGGGTGGTGGGTGGGAGTGGAGGTGGAAAAGCACCCTCAGACGCCAGATACCCAGCGGACCTTTTCAATTCAGCCTGTCCAGAATAGAAAGAGATAGTGACAGGAGGAGAAAAAAGGTGTAAACTCCCCCTGAAACACTGTCAAATAAAGGGAAGACAGGAATGAGAATAATAGTGATAAATGTCAGCACGGTGTAGCTGCCTCTGTGGCTTTGGAGGTTCATGGTTATGCAGAGATATAGTGCATGTAGTGGCCACAGGAGGGTTGGAGCTGGATAGAAGAGAATTTGTACAATACAATTTAAAATGATCCAAAAGTGAGAGAGACTTGTTTTACATGATGGTTTAAAGGACCAGTCTGTAAGATTTACTGGCATCTAGCGGTGAGGTTGCATATCGCAACCCAATGAACACCCCTCCCCCCCTCCTCCCCTTGCAGGCATGTAGAAGAACCTGTGGTAGCCGCGAAACTCATGAAAAACAAGAAAGGCCCTCTCTAGAGCCAGTGTTTGGTTTGTCCATTCTGGGCCACTGTAGAAACATGGCGGTGCAACATGGTGGTCTCCATGGAAGGTGACCTGTTCCCTCTGTAGATATAAAGGGCTCATTCTAAGGTAACAAAAACACAATTCTTATTTTCATTGGATTAAATACTAATTAAAACATATTTATGAATATTATATTCCATTTCTGCCAAGTCTGTTCCACTAGATAACACTAAATTCTACACACTGCACCTTTAAAGATATGTGCAAAGCTGAAAAATCAACAAATTTGGAAAAACAATCACTAAATTTGGAGTTACACTGCGATGTTTCTAACAGATTTCAACGGTGTTTTGGTCATAAAGTGACGACATAAAACTTCCTTCTAAGTAAGACAGAAATTAAGAAAGACACCAAATTTAAAGCATCTTTTTTTTTTCTCTTTTATCTGACAGCAACAATACGTCCCTGCAGTCTGTGAGAGCTGTTTCCATCCTCCTTCCATGCAGAATGTAAGCTATAAAGATCCTTCTGTACAAAACTCCTGCAGACAGGAGCCACCAGCAACCAACATTAACTTGTCGATATGACATTCAAAACGTCAATTTTAGATTTGATTAAACTTTAATACCATACTGCCTGTGAAAGTATGGGTTTGTGTTGGGCATATAGGTGTGCATGCACGTGCGTGTGTGTGTATGGATCCATGTGCAGGATTCCTGTATTTCAAACATGTTGAAGTGTTTCCTACATGAAGGCTGCAGTGAAACACTGCTGATACAATCAAGCGAGCCGGAGCATCCCTCATGTTGCTATCATTTCCTCCAAGATACTAAACCAATACCTGTGATTTATGGTGCGTCAAGTGACATTCATTTACACCTCTCTAGACTGGCAGAACAGAAATAGAAGAGATACTAAAACAGGCTGTTAAAAGAAGGTCTCTGTTTTTAAGGTTGTGTTGGGCATGCAGCATGATGGAAACAAAACATATTCCTTTACTGACTACAGGAAGCACAAATCCTTTAACTCATATCTGTTTTGGCACACTAAACCACCTCAAGTACATTCTGCAATTTCATGCCATAAAATAATTTCCTGAAAATGTCAAGTACAGTTAGCACAGTAGCCGCTGATGTTAAACAGAAAAACAAAACAGAAAGAAACATTCTACAGAGGAATTTGTGTCTTTTTATGGTGAAGTGGTTGACTTAGATTTAAGTGCTTTGACATTCATTTTAAAGCATTTTCTCCTGGAAGTTAACCTTGAGGTAAGTCCAGCATGTTTCTGCCACTTCACTAATGAAATTATTTAATTATTTCTTCCAAATCGATATTTTGTAATCATAACCAACCACAAGCACACAGTAGAAAAAATGGCTTTGTTGTGCAGGTGTTTTTGGGGATGATTATTGTTTGCTACCTACACAAAATAATTAGTCTGGCAATATAATACTTTTTGTTTTGTTGTTTTTTGTCCACAAATACTATAAAAATGCAGACTCAGCCCCAATCCCCAATCCCATTAATTCCTACTGAGTCACTTTTTAAAAAAATATATTTTAATAATTTAACAGCTGGGCACTGTAGTTTTGAGCAAACAGGAGTAAACAGAGCATTTGTTGGGGACTATTTTCTGCCACAGATTTGGTGGGCAAGTGAGTATTTCCGGCAGTAAGACAGCGTATGTGGGATTCAATCAAAGTGTGTAAGAAGTGTAAAGAAGGTACATGTCAGCAAGTGCGATGATGTGGCTCACTGATGTGTTTTTAACAGTTTTTTGGACAACAATGAAGCTCTACAGCACACAGGAATAAGATATATCAGGCTCTGGCTACACAGACAATACTTGTTGTTAGGATCAATTCATTAATGGTTTTGGTCTTTTCATGGGATTTGTTGACGGTAAGAAAAATATAGAAAATAAGCAGGCTTCTCCTTTAAGTAAGACACATATAGTTAATAAAAGGTGTTCTACAACAAACTCTTCCCAACAGACAAGAAATACACTCTGGAAATGTAATTTCCATTTATCTTATTTTTCAGGAGTGCATAAAGGCTGGTACATTTCAAATAACCTACAGTGCCTGAATTAAAACCCACTTTTAATAAGCATCAGATTCCCTTTAATTTAATCATTTATTCTTTACCCTCTTTCTAACGTGCACACAGAGAAAAAGGCTGAGTACTATTAATTATACAATTATAATGAACCATGGGCACAAACCGAGGGCTTCTGGCTTGTGTGCATCAAACCCAATAAGGGGATCAAATTTCCGATTAGCTTAACAGTGTTCTGCAGCATTCATCAGCTAAAATATTCAACTCCCACACACACTCACTGCTCTCACTCTCTCCTCGGCTGCTCTGGCTCACTGCCTAAGTCATGCAAACTGTTACACACAACTAAATGTACATGGAAAAAGAAAAAAATGGTTTTGGTTTGGACACAGGGAGTTTTTTGTCATTTCCTACAAGCATGTAATACCACTTTTATAATTTAAATGTTAAGTTGACAGGTTAGTCAGCTTCTACACACACAGTAACAGAGAGTATTTTACACATTTTATCATGCAAAAATACTCTGTGGCAAGAAAGTAGAGACACTATATCTCCAGACAGTCAAATTAGTTAAAAGTCAATTTATCTGAGGGGGTAAAAGGAGGAATGTAAAAGGTAGAGGAGTGTCGAGAGGGGAATATTCCATTATTACATTTGTTTCTTAACTTGCTCTTGATTGCCTTGAGGGAAACAGGGCACAGTCGGTGTGTTAGCCCTGGCTCAAACAGTGGCATATCAATTCCCAGACAACAAAATCTCATCCTGGAGTTAATGAAATGCACCATAGCAACAATTGTCTAATCAAAACTAAATGCTTTTCTGCAGCGCAACATCATTAGAGTCCATCAGCTGAAGTAGGCTCCATGGTGTAATGGATCCCTAATGACGGTAGTTATCATCACCGGTGACCTCAGACCTTTTTGCATCAGACATCACTTCCCAGTCAGTTGCACTCTATATCTGTCTCATTCATAGGAAAGCTATCTAAATAGTAAATTGCAATATAATAAATTGCTACTTGTCCCGACAGTTACACTCAATTTTCCCCACATCAAAGCACTCATCTCAAGCCTGGATAACAGACATTAACCACTAGGAACAGCCAGCAAAGCTGCTGATAACTCATCCACACACAGACACACACACACACACTAGGGGGCAGCAGACACTGAGCCCTGGGGCAGTGATGCAAATTTATGTGCAGATAAAGTGATCCCCCCCCTTTTACAAGCTCCCCCTGGTTGATCTGTGGGTGACATCATGTGACCGTCAGGGCCTGTCCTTGCACCTGCAGGTGCTGTGACACTGGAAGCGCCTGTCCTCCTCGGAAAAGTCCTTTAAGACCCGCAAAACCTGGGTCCTTTCAGCTCTACCACCGTTGGCATGGCAACAGAACCTGCAGAACACACAAGAGTCATTGACCAAAGGGGTCCAGACTATCAGATCAATGGTACTCTATTGCAACCTAGGTTTTAACCCCCTTCACTGGTGGGATGTGAAAGGTTAAACTCTGGCTCTGTGAGACACAAAAGGGGTGAAAAAGTCACAGAAAGATCAGTTCAATATTGCAGCATGTGTTTTGCAGACACGTCAACAGTAAATAAGGAAGCAGATGTCTAATGTGCTTTAACAGCAGAGAGAGAGAGCGAGATCTTTGCCAGCATCTTATGAAAGAAGTGGGAGACTATTTACCTTACATTGCAACAGCAGAGACTTTTAAAACTAAATGCAAACCCCTCACAGTCTCACATGTAAGCTCATGCACACACGAGAACACGAATGTACAAGTCTCTCTCCCAGTGTTTTACAACCATAATGTACTATATGTGTAAACAGAACTGTTTTGTTTGTGATAATTACAGTGTTCGTGAGGAAGTGATGCGGAGGCTGCATGGGCATGATTGCCTTGTGCCTCTGCCTTAATGCAGTGTCCCATGGATCAGAAGGGTGAGAGGTACAACTCCTACCTTCTCAGCTGTCCTTAAGAGGTCCATTTTATCTCAGAGCCTCATAATAAATGTATGTGACACCCACACGCTGGATTCACATTAAGAGAAATCTCAAAAGGCTTCCAAATGTGTTGAGAGTTTCAAAGAAATTCTCTTTCCTACAATGGTTACAACAAATTCATCAGTGATTGTGAAAATTATCGATTTCATGTTCTACTCATCAAACAATAAGAGTGCAGTGCATCAGCAGCCTGTTGAAAGGCTGCCTAGTAATCACAAATGGCCAATTTGCATCCACTTTGAATGATGTAGTGAGGATTTGACTGCTCATTTACTACGAAAACACAGTAATTACATCACAGATTCTCTCATTACTTATTGGATTAATCTTGAACGTAAAACGATATTATGAATGACTTGACAACATAAATTGAGAATATAAATAATAGTCTATATTACAGTCTTTAGATTGTGGGGAAACAATTTACTTAATCTCAGAAAGTTACTTGACTGATCTCAGGAGTCACAATCAATCTGCCTCAGCAATAAAGTTAAAAAAAAAAACAAAAATTTAGAAGCTTTTCACATCTGTAAACATCTTTGAAATCCCACTGTGCACAAACATCAGTTATGCATGTGGACACATTGACAGTCACAAGCCAATTAACAGTAAGGTTAGTTAACATTTTGGATTCATAAAACCCCTGAGCAGTTATCATGGGCTCTAGGAGTTGAACTCAAGGACCCGAATAGCCATCTTTAAAAAACAAGAGTAGCATTTTACAGTCTCAAAGCACTATATCAGCACCTTCTCCCAGTACACACCCGGCTCCCAGTCAGGAGTGCATTTAGGTATTAACTAGAATTTAGCCCCCTCTCATGCACTACTTAATGAGCTCAGTGCTAAATTACTACCAAAGCAATTACACACACATCATACTCCCCGACATACTGCATCCACTATACACACAACAACAGCACTAATTCAGACGGGGCATTTTATAAATAAAACTGTATACTGGTTAAAATACGATCATGTTAATATTAAAAGAAATCTTACCAGTGCACATAATACATATATCGGTTGGCTTACAGCAGCAGAATTTCTCATTGATCAGCAGTTAAGGAGTGTGATGTGAGCGGCTGTCTTGGCAGAGGAGAAATTATAAAGCATTTTGTTAACGGAAAAACTGCCTCCACACACCCAGGGGTCTGTGTGCAGAAATGAGACATTGATCCATAATTGGAAGCACTCAGTCATGAAATCTAAAGACTAATTAAAGAAAGAGAGCTTTAATGGTTTTCATTTACATATTCAGCGCAGTGATTCAATGCTGCTCACCGACTACGGCCTGTGAGAGATGGAGGGCTGATCCTGGAGCGGTGAAGGGTTGAGTTAGATCACACTGTGATAGACTAACGACAAGTGTGTGAAATGTCTGACTGCATCAGCGTGAGCCGCTCTCACAACATGACTAAAATGCGATTGTGACTTTGCCGTCACTGACAAACACATCAGCTGAGAAAAACATGCAGCTACATTATGCATCAAGGTCTTTTAATGACGATAAATCATGAATATGGTCTTGGCACAAACAGCAGCGGAGGTAGAAAGGTCATTGTTTAACTCCGGAGATGCTGGATGTATTTTTAGTGTGACCTCCACAAGATTCTGGTGCCTCAGTAACACTTAAGGTTATTGTACATGTGTGTGGATGAGCACGAGTCTGTGCTGAGTGTTTATGTGTGCAGGTTCAAGGTGGAAGAGGTGACATGTACAAAGTGTGGCATCTCATCTGGAGGCATGAACATGTCCGCTGGTCCCGCTGTGTTGAAGCGCTCAGGGTCTAGCTTCTGATACCCCTGTGGCCCACCAAGGTTTACACACAGCCTGATTACATGTCAGGGCTGGTAAGTCCTGCTGAACAGGCGCTGGGCTGCAGCAGAGGTGTGGCATCCTACTTTTCGCTGCATGTTATCAGCTGGGCAGAGTTCTGCTTTCAACTTGTTAGTCTAGGAATGATAACAGAGGACAGCCAAAGATTGCTTGTCAGTGTTAGCATGCACAGGTGGAGGATGTGCATCGTACCTTTTCTGTTTGTCTTCTGGTTGATTGAATCTGCTTTTGACTTAAAGCAGAACTGTCCATTTGTGTTCCGTGCGCTGAGTTTATCATCATTTGCAACCCATTCTTGTGGTTTTTTTCTCCAAATACTGCATCTACACCTTTCTCAACAGCCTAGGGTCTCTTTTAATAGGCTCATTTAAATATTTCTCCTATGCAGGTTGGAGGAATGAGACAGCCAGGGTGCCAGACCAGGCATTTCTTTGAGAGGAATAGGCTTTGGTATAAAAGCCAATCATTTTGAAGGCCAAGCTAAACTGAGGTTAATTGGAGCCAACTGCAGGCCAAGGTTTCTGTAGCCTATCCAGTTAGATAAATCTGTGGGGAAAGAGTTTCTGAGTGAAATCTGAATGGCGATATTAAAGACAAGTGGGGCTTATTCTCACTGCTGTGTTGTTGTTTATCAGAGCCAGAGTGATGAATGAGGGAAACCTCACTGCAATGCAATCCAGACTGAGTTCAATAGACTCTACAGATGTAATTAGAAGAGAAACAACCACTATGTTTGTCAGAATGCCTGTAGACAATTGCATGTTTACATCTCAACCCACTTTGCCTCCCTGGCTGAGTGCTACCTGCAGCGAGCACAGCAACTGTTTTGATCCAACCACAGGTCTAATTTCACCAAAACTGCATCTGTCTGTGCTGCGTCCATGCTGTGCTTATTGGTGGCCTTTGTTTCACACTGAAGGATTTCAAAACAAACCCAAAGGCTCCTGATTCTTCACAGAGGGAGGATGGAAACTCTGAGAGGAGTTGGTTTGTCCCATCCAACTGTGTAGCTAGCTAGAGCTTTGTTTCTAATGAATATGAGCAATATATTAAGGAGGAAAACACCCTAAACAGTCTATTTAATTAGTCATTGGTTAAACTTAATTTTAAAATCACAGATATGGTTGATAAAAGAGCCAAAGTCATTACTTCTCTTTCAGGTGCCTAAAGGAAAAAAAAAGGGAGGGAAGCGTTTTACATTACAGCTCACAAATGACTGTGTAAATATTATATACATATGGTGTATCAATTAAATACTAACTGGGTACCTACCAGCACGTAAAGAAAGAAGTACAAGGAATAAGGGCTAACAAATTTGCATTTAGGAGCTGGAACAGACTTTGTAATTACACTGGAAAAAGGGTGAATGAGTGATTGCTTTATTTCACAGTCTGTATACCTTGTACTTACACTGTGACAAGAAAGCTTTCCCACATTTTCAAATTTTTGCCCTGATGTTTTTGTACTGTCACCAAAAGGTAAAGGCCAGTAGCAGAGATGGAATTACTCATGTACTTTTTCCAATATTTTTTATGCTATACATTGTCCAATAAATTCAAATAGTCTTTTTCCCTGAGTGACTGTATGTGTATCTGGCTGCTTATGCTGCTTAAATGATGGCTATAGCAGTCTGGATACACCCTCCTTCCTGGTTTAGCCTTATGTTTTGTTGCCTAATACTGTACACGTTATACTTTTGTACAACTTTTTGTTTTTTAAAAGGATATCATAATTATAAAATAAACAAGACCATAAAGTTGTCTTTTTGCCTTGTGTCTTTTGGTCTGGTGTAGATACCCAGTGAGTAATTTACTGTTACCCTGTTTTTTTCAAAATGACATTATGTAATTTGCAGTCTGTCATCTAAAGTGTTACCAAAAACATGATTTAAAAATGGTTGCATATAAGTATGAATACTATTTACATCCACAATTAATTATTAACATCATTCTGTACATACATCTATATCCATATTACATACATTTTGATGCCAAAATTATCCCAAAGTGACAGTAACTAATCAGAAACACATGTCAGGTTGTTATTTTGGAAGTTAGTGAACACCAAACACCAAAAACAAACATCACACTAAAAAAAAAAAAAAAAAAAAAGACTAATTGTAGATATAAATGTAAATGTAAATGTGTGGTGTGACTACTCAGTTTTGTTTTTTTCAAAAACTGTTGCACAAGAAAAGTGGAAAAAAAAAAAAATAATAATGTAAATGTAATGACCATAAAAAAGCACTGATTTGTTCTATTAAGTACAAAAACAGGTTTACTATAAGAACAAAAAAAAAAAAAAAAAAAACTCCAGTAATGCAACCGTCCAAACAGTGGTGGCTACAGTCTAATCCTCCAGAGGATTAACCTCTAAGAGCAGGATATTCACTCATAAACCTTCACAAATCTGAAACACATGAACTGGCAGGAACACATGCAAACCTCAATCTGTCTCTCCTCTACACATACACCATAAACCACATGGTGCTGGCCACAAAAATATTCTGATGGACAGCATCCGCCATGGCGTGACTGAAGCGAATGCCTGATACCATGCAATCCATCATCACTGACAAGCTATTGAAAGCGCAATGTATATGCAATGTGATGTATGAATATGTTTTAAAGGGTTATCTTAGCAACTTCATGCTCACCTGGTGCACATATATAGCCCACAGTACATATCAGATCTTCCCCAAAGAGTGTTATTACTGTCTGATTGGTGAACTGGGGGAAAAGTGCAATGAGGCACATTGGGACATTATTTCCCCATATTGTTTCCTTGGCAATGGAACAGAGGAGCAGCCTGAACAGTCAGATGTAATCGGGGCTGACTGCTGTAATCAGCTGGCTGTCCTGGGAAGGCAAAGAATATGCCACATCTCTGCTCTGGTCATGATAAAGGAAACCAAGCCACATCTTTTCCATTAAATGCAATTTGAATGTTCTTTTCTCATCAACCTTACATTATAGCACCTAATAACACTCCTAGCATTCACTCCATCTTGATAAAAAATGAGTGTCGGAAAAAGCTGTGACACGTCTAGGCTGTCATACACGAACACTGAACGCACATCATTTCTATTATTAAGAGATGAACAAAAAATAAATAGAGCAGTGGAGACAGTTGTGCATTGGTAAATACTGCCAATGAGGCTCCGGTGAGTGTTTACAGTAAATGGAGGCCACAGGGAATAGGGCTGATTCATTATTAAGGGTGTTAGCATTAAGACTGTCAAGTTAACATTCCTGTTTGCCCCTAATGTAATTGGGCTATTTCATTTCAGCCTTGATTTATGCAGCATTATACAGCATTAAAGCCTTCGGTGTGTGTGGCCTGTTTGCAGGGCTGCTGCACCTCAAAAAACAAAAAAAGTCAAGATGGTCTAGCACCTAATTTCCAATCAAGTTTGACATCACAGAAGTAGCACTGTTCTGCCAATGTACTGATTGTAAAAACATACATTTATCTTAACAGTGACCCTGTTTCAAATGCTTGATCTAGTTTTTGATGTAAGTATATATTTTCACTTTAACAGAGCAAAGTGAACACAAATTTTTAACTCAGACCCTGTGGGATATCAGGCAAAGAATGATACAAGAATGTATGGTTAACATTTTTTCAGGGGCCTTGAGGACTGCAAAGCAATCTCGGGCCCTGTGTTTCATTGCAGTTTTGCTGTGAATGTCACAAACTATAAATAATTATGTTCTTAAAGTCTCTCTGGACTTTGAAATTGAGATGAATTGTGGGGTCCCTGCCAAATCTCACTCGTTTTTACATAGCTGTATGATTTCCCTCCCCTCTGGGATCCTAACCATTCACACTGATGCGATTTACAAGCCTGCTTTTAAGGAAAAGTCATGTGTCTTTAGAGTGAAATGAATGTTGAATGGACTGATTAATTACATTAATCCTAATTCTATGCAGATTTGTTCTAGACAATATAAAACAGGTCAAAATGAGGCTGTTTGAAGTTTGAAAAAAAAAAAAAATTAAAGAAGATATTTAAATATACAGCGCGTATGCCACTCCCACCTCACCTTCTCCCACTTGGACTGGCACTCTTGTGGAGTGGCTATAATGAGTGGACTGCCGGCTGTCCCCCCTCTGGGTGTGGTGTGGGGGATTAATGAAGTGGTGGCTCACTGGGGAGATCCATCTGCACCCAGACAGTCTTAATGAACTACCAAGGCCCAGACATGGCACTTTTACTGAGGCCTCCACTTATGGCTTATGACATGCTGAGGAAGCAGGACTGCTTTTGTTTTGAATGGGCTTGCCATTAATGGTGACAAAGTGAACTTTTCAATCTACTAGAGTGCACTTCAGCCAATATTATGTGTACTGCACATAGCAATTTTGTCCCTTCCTATAGAGACTCGTTTTGATTTTTTTGATTTACTGTAGCACCGTCACTGAGAATCTGAAGCTGTCAAAGAAAGGGTGCCATGTTCCCCTCTGAATATAATGGGATATTAAAAAATAATCTACATATATATGTGGCTTTAAGTGCATGCTTACCGTAATGCTGTCATCTATCTTCATGCAGGCTCATATAAATCACAGGAAGTCAGGTGTATAAATAAGGCAAAAAATCTTAGTAATTTACAGTAAATCCGTTATTCAGTTAAGTAGCCTATTTTCATAATGACAAGAAAATACATTTCAAAAAAATTGTCTGTTTACTAAGTCCTTTCCCCTTAATTACTGTTGCTACGTTTGTCATGATTTCCTTGCATGGCAAATGTGCAATTTGTAATGTAATGCTAGGATAAAGTTATATTTCACAAGCAAAAGAAAAAAAAAAGTCCTCAACCTCAACAGCTGATGATCCATGTAGACATAGAAATAATAAAACTGGCAGCATTTTTCATGTATTGCAAGATAAAGCTAGTTAGTCTATCACTACTATTGTAGTAAATGCAATTAAAATGTTGGCCTATTTGTTCTAACATAACCCTTGGATGCTTAACATAGGAAAACAACACTTGGACATGTAACACAGTGGTTAACTGTATGCTTTTATGTTGTATTTCCAACACTATGCTTTACTTTGACATTTCAAAGTAAAGCATAGTTTAATTTAAGATTCAAGATTCAAGATTCATTTATTATCATTTTACAACACAAGATTGTATAACAAAATGTAGTTTGTAGTCCTTTTATGCTACTCACAAAACAGAAATTATATAAATGGATTAATAAATAATAAGTCATAAAAATAAAATTATTTCTTATATTGGAGTGCAGTGGATGAATTAAGGAGTCTCACAGCCTGAGGAAAAAAGCTGCTCTGCAGTCTGGTGGTTCGACAGTGGATACTTCTGTGTCTCTTGCCAGACGGCAGCAGGGTGAGCAGGCTGTGGTTGGACTGGGTACTGTCTTTTTAGTATCCTTTGGGCTCTGTGAAGGCTCCTCACCTCACTGATATCACTGATGATCAGTAGATGGGTACCGATGATGTTCTGGGTGGTTTTAATCACCCGCTACAGAGCCTTCCTGTCTTGTGCCGTGCACATCTCATACCAATTTGTGAAGTTTCCAGTCAGGATGCTTTCTATTGCTTCTCTGTTAACAAGTTAACAAGAACTTGGGATGGGAGTTTTGCCTTCTTAAGTTTCCTTAAGAAGTACAGTCGTTTCTGATCTATAATATCTAATGCAAGTTTAGCTGAGGTTGCTGGAGTATAAACTTCCCCACATCAAATACAGAGCAGGACAGATCTGCTATGATTATTTTAGACTCAATCCAAAGTGTTTTGTCTAAAGTCCTTTATTATTCAGTGTGATTTGGCGATAAAATCTTAACTAGTTTAACTGACTGCAGCTTTAAGTTGTGATACAGTGCAACTGGAACAGATCTCACTATTCATTAAAACATCTCACAACAAAATCCTGGACAGCTATAACTCATTATTGCATGCTCAATAGATTTCTTTCACTGAATTAAAAAGAACTGACATCAGCTGTTTGGTGGCATTCCCTGTAGGGTGAATCCAGCTCTGTATTTTTCAGTCAAAAGCCAAACCCGTCTTTACACTGTATAGCACCCCTTGATGAAAAACTGTCACCTCAGTATTAGGCTCAATGCCGCCAGTCAGGGAAAGGCAAAGTGTGCAGGTTTGCAATACCACAGAAAAATTTCAATGTCTGCAGGGCTGAGAGAGAGATTCAAAATATGTCAAAGCTGCAAACCAATGCGGTGTTTGATCAATACTGGAGAAAATATTGTATATTGTTATTTTAAGTTGTAAAGCAGATGATATGTCAGCTTGAAGGGTGAGTGCGAGTGCAAGTGCACAACAGCATGTCTATTTTATTCATTTTTGAAATGCGTACTCACAGAGAGGAGGGTGTGGCTGGGACATCAGCTGTGAATTGGAGGAAAGGAGAGACTCAGCTGGCCAGGCTGAGCAGCTTCAAGTGACTGACTGAACCTGCACATACAGTACACCTGACCCATCAGTAACGCTGTGCTTTCATGCTTGCGATGGCGCTGGGCTCCAATCATGGCACACATACACAGGCTTCTATTAGCAGTCCCAGAGACATTCAATAACACTTTCGTCCATTCCGCAATCCAAGGTCCAGTGGCAGTGCCAACGGGCCATTTGTACAACGGCTGACAGACTGAGCTCTGATTCCAATTTTCAGTCCTAGAGTGTGTGTATGTGTGTGTGACAAGATGAAAATCCAACCGCGCTGCAATCATGAGAGCTGTTACTGATGACATATATGTTTGCTGGTGTCATTAACTCAGTTACTAACAGCTGTGCACCCTGGGCAGCTGAGCCACTGCTGCCCTTCCATCGATGGACACATACTGTTTGCTTTTGATGTGAAAATGATTCACATACCAGCCGAGATAGCCATTTTAAAAAGGAAACTTTATATATATATATATATTTAGGAATTCCATTTCAACTGGCAAAGAAACCACAATAACAGTCGGCAGACAAAAACCTTCAAGAGCACTTAACCTTGAGCCTGTTTCTGACTTCTTAGTATTGGCAAAGATTGGGACTGAGAAAAAAACATTAGTGCAAAGAGGTGTACGCTAAGTGGCAGTTATAACCATGTCATGTTGGTGTGGGAAAACCATTCAGAACACTTGATGTTCTTGATGTTTCATTTTATAATTCCTCCAGCTTTCCATTTTTTCTGACTAGGTATGACTGAAGATGCTAAGATAAAGGGAGTACTTACAATAATAAAAAGCTGGGAACACTACAAGGCCAAATGATATAATATAAATGCTTAACTTTGAGTGAGCTGAGGTAGAAAATCCATGTAGAGTGATCAACTTTCAGGTTTTTCAGCTCAGACTGGCAGTGAATGGCTCGTGAGAGTAGGGTGAGATGCAAATTCTGTTAAAGATAAGAAGAAGAGATGTAAAAATGACTCTAACATCGAGGGGGTTAAATAAATTGTACTTTTAGAAAGAGTTGCTCAAAAAGGGAAGCAACAAACGCTGCATTGTCTGAGTTTTAGTGCAGAGATAGCACATCCAGTGTCAGCTAACATAAATGGAAAATCACATTCACCCTGTTGTTAAAAATAAAAATAATGCAGCAAACAGGATCCACATGTGTTTGACCTATACAGCATTCACACACCTCGTCATCCTCCTATCCTCAGGGAAGGAGGAGACAGAAGAAAGCAGACTGAATGACAGCTCAACAGATGAGATAGCTATGTCTAATCCCCTTCTAAAAGAGCTACATTGAAATGACTGAGACCGGGGAGGACAAGACGAAAGAAAAATTGGAGCATTGTGTATTGTATAGCCATCACGGGGTGTCTTTGGTCTTCTCTCTGAAGTGACTTTGACAGCTGTGGGGATTAAGGAGCAGTCCATCGTACATGGCCCAAACAGCACGGATTAGACTAAATATGCTCACTCTTGTCTCTGGCTCCTTCACTTAGTAAATCAATAAAACATGGTTTTATTACAGTCGTGTGTGTGTGTGTGTGTGTGTGTGTGGGAGAGAAGGTGAGGTGACAGAGCAGAGAGAATAATACCTGCATGAAGGAGGAGAATGGCTCCGGAGGGAGGGAGGAGCCAGCTGCCAAGTGTTGCTGCTCACTGCTGCAGTTTGCTGAAAGCTCCTTTTTATGTTGTTCAAGATGCTGCAGCTCTGCTTAGAGCCACGCACAAGCATGGTATATTCGATCTGTGAGAACATTACTTTTTGAAGGCCAGGAATTCAACATGGATGAACTTGGCCAGCATCCTCACAAACTCTGGTTGGCAAGTAGTTTTGTTGGATTTTAGAACATTTTATTCTACCTTTAAACACGCTTATTTCCATGAGAATTCAGTAAACGGTTGACAAAAAGAGGCAATGTGGAGTTCAGGCTTCATACATATACCTTACTGACAATGAATCTCATAACAGAAATCATTCCCAGGTGAGAGTACAGATATTGTGGTCAATATGAAAGAGGTTGGATGAGGCAGATACAGACGTAATGATTATCAGCAGCAGAGTTTGCATTGCCGTTTATTTGCAGGCTCCCAAAACCTTTCTATTTATAAGACTGAGCTGTCAAAAGTTATTACACGAGTGAATGAAAGGTCTGGAAAGAAGTTTCAGTGCGGAGGCGACTTTGAGTTCCCAGGGCAGCTCATGTTTGAAACTGACTGCTCATAAAGTCAAATAAAGTCTTACTGTATGTTCTAAGAAGTGAAAATATTGAGCCCACGTAAAAGTCTGCCACTGACATCTGAGTGTAACCATCAGCAACCGGCATGACACATCTCAGCTGCTGGTCTGTATGTAGCACTGCAGTATCACATAACAAATTGCTGTATGAGATGTCTATTAAAGAAAATCTTTATTAGCTGCTTCTGATTTTACAGCCACAACCATTCAATGGCAGGCGCAGTTATCTTTGTTTTATGTGCTGTAGCACTGTAGTTACACTATAATCATTCCTGGTAGTGATGCACTAATAGCAGCATGTCTACACAAATCACAGGACAACCAGAATGAAACTGCATGTGTTTCATACACTCCTCTACACTTATATAACCCCTGCACAACTTTGATTATAAAGTTGAAGTTACGATGTCAAGTGTCCTGTTTTCTTAAGGCAGTGGTTTAGAATTTGCTAAGTAGAACGAAAGCTAAAGAGCAAATAAGCAGAGCTTTCCCAACCCCAAATCTGCCTCTAATCCATTAAATTACACCTGTCACTAGAAAGTTAGATTTATTAAAACTACTTCCTGATCTGAGAAGGAAAAACCATTAAAACACACAAAGGCCTTCAATCAGCACATAATTATCACAGCAACCTTTTTCCCAGCGCTGGCAATCACTTCCCTATCTGCCAGATTAGTTTAAAGGACATGAATACAGATAGGAAATGACCAAAACAACTTTGAGGCTATGGCAGTGGAGAAAATAAATATGCAAATAGAAAGAGAGAGTGAGTGGGGGGGGGGGGGGGGGGGGGGGGGTGTGTATAGGGTGGGGGCTGAAGGAAAGGGAGGAAGAGGAGGAGATATAGAAATAGTCTATTAACTTTTCCTTCCACACAGTGGTCTCAACAGACAGATCCCATGGCCTTTATGTCAAGTCAAGTGTGTCATTTCAGTAGGGGGGATATCACTTAGATAACCATTCATAGTGTTTCAGTGCCTGTGTATCTCTTGCAAAATGTGATCGAACAGCCGCAGCACTTGGTAATGGTCTCAAGAAATACAAGAAAGTTTCAGGAGATTGAGCTATTACAAAACCTATATCGGACAGTAAATGATGGTCATAACTCAATGGCTTAGCATTGAAAAGTGACAAAACAAGAATGTGTAGCAGCTCTTAATTAAATTAGGTAAATTAGTAAAGTTGGTTTTGCATAAAACTGAAACAAAAATACACTAAAAAAGTAGATTGTTTTTAACAACAGGACTACTTTTGCAGCTTAAACTTAATATGAAGACAGTGGGAGGCTTTAGCCAACCTAAATCACTGAACAGTTTGTTTTTATATGTTTTTATTTATTATCAATCAATATATGATTATTCATTTTATTCACTTGAAACAGTTTATTTTCATATTAACAATGGAAGAAAGTCATAATTATCATCAAACTCTGCAGTTCTCCTCATCTCTAGTGTTTTGCTTGATGCTAAAACGATGCTAAAACAGAGCATGTTAGCATCTTTCAGCTCATTTTTTTTGGTTTAACAGACTTTCCCTTCCACTCTCAACAACCTTGCTTGCTTATTTTCTGTGTAAAAGTACTGATAAACCCACTGTATGCTATCCGCCCAGCAGTAAATGGCAGACAGTCAAAGCTAGCTAGTTAGACAAAGTTAGCAAATAGCTGGTGAGTATATGGTAGCATCTAGCAGCTAAAGAGCCAGATATTTCCCTCAGGAGTTGTTGGAGAGCAAAACCAATCTAAAAAGACAGTGAATATTGGACTTATATTTGGTGGCCAGAAACACAGCCTCAAAATAATTCCTAATGTATAAATAGATGACTGGTCGATAGCATGTTTGCTGTATAAACTTTATAAGGTGATTAATGCAGGTACTGTAATACATCAGTTAGCTTGTAGGGAAGGGAGGGGAGGTCATATAGATGTTAGTAAGTGTTTTGTTTTTTACAAAAAACAGTGAACAGAGTGTAAACGTGACAGGTCTGCTTGAGACACATTCATATCTTCGTATATTTTACAAAGGTAACCAGGTGACTTGATGTACTCCTTTAAAGTGAAGTAATTTATCTGCTGACCTTTGCTGATCATAGCTGGACTCCTTCCGGCGGCAGTGGAGAGTCACCACACGGTGGCCTTCGCTCCTCACATCCTGGCTGACTATCCACTGAGTGGGGTTGCTGGGACGAGCCCCAAGAAACGTCACTCCCTCTTTCAACTTCACTCTGTGGAGAAAGAAAGACATGCGTGTGAGTGTACAAGGGAGAATGATTCTCTTCTGTTATCAAGAAGATCCTCATTTCAGAGAGTCATTGGATGTACCCAGCTGATCCATGTATGGCAGCTGCGTCCAGAAAGACAGTGATTTTTTCCCTCCCTCATTCTGTCTAGCAATACATTATCCAGATGGTTCACTGCACTGTGTTGACTTCAAAAGATGTCCCAGCTGTTATCTTGGTTTTGATCACACTGTTTTTGTTTCTCCAGAGGACAACTGACTTTTTTAAACATGTGTGTTATCTTATGTGTTCCACTGGTCAATCAAATAATCAAACCAGCTGCTATTTTAATAAGCAGTTTGTGCATCCTAAATAGTCTGATACAACAAGTATTTATGTACAATTTTTGCTGAAACTGAATTATTTTTTATTCCAAGTAGTACACAGTCATATAAAAAAAATTCAAAAATAACTTTTCTCTGACACTTTGGGACCTGTCATTCACGGTGAGTGTGCTGTTTGTCATAAAATAAGGGTATAAGTGGGATGTGACCATCCCATTATGGCACTCTCCTTTACCTTCCTCAGTAATAGATTCATTTTCTCGCAGTCTGAAAAGGACATTATGAAAGGATTTCTTTGACTACGACAAAATTATAGCATCAATATCCTTGGCTCGGTGGACTACAAAGGAGGAGAAAGTCTGTCGAAGAAAAAATAGAAAAACTCCCTCAAAGGTAAAACATATTGTAAAGTATATTCACTGTAAAAAGACTGATCTCGGGTGAAAGTGTTGACATAAAATAGATTTAGACTAATGTTCCATAACATAACATGGTCAAAGGCCTGTGTGATTTTGTCTGAAGGTGACAGCAAAGTTCCAGGATTGAAGAGAAGACTAAATTACAACAGAAGGGCCAATCACTTTCCCTATCCAATCCATACCAGGTTGACAGATGAGACCAAAGATAGGACTTTGCTTTCATCTTGAATTTGTTGCTGCACTTAAACATGCACTATGTGATTTTCTGTCTGTATGCCAATGAATATATCTGCCCTCTCCAGTCAAGTCTCTTTCTTTGATGTGATGTCTTATCGTGTTGTGAAGGGGGTTATATTCGGAGTGAAAATGGGTAATGTGACAGATGGTATGCTTTCCCTCTCTATAAGAATGAAGATAAACACTACACATAAGGGTCACTCCGAATGCACGTGTGCATGTGTGTATTCTATGTGTGTATGTGTCCATGTAATTGTATTTTTGTGTTGCAGTGCTTCCAGGATGATTTGATGTGCTTTTGCCAGCTGCCTCCCTATCTAGCATGTGTGTATAAATGATGCCTTATAGACATTTATACATTTTGCCACAATGAGTCTCATGCCGAAATCAGAATACAAAATATTTTTGTCTATTGAGATGAGACCTGTGTCGGTTTGGGCGATCACAGAGTTACAAATTCTTGCCATGACACGAGAGACATGGCAGACTACACATTAGACCCTGACCAATTATTATTGCATGCCGTCTTTCACGACTTGTGTGACATACAGTAGTTGATCAATAAGGTTACTGTTCCATCTGTCAGTATCAACAAATACTAGGTTGTAGGTGTGCAGTATATGTATGTGTGCAGGGGGGTGATGTTTCATCCACAGGTGTGATTGATTTGGTTTGCTGCTCCTGACCTATAAGCGTGAAAGCCAGACCCTTTACCGTGTTTGCAACTGTATACGGAAGAGTGATCTGCTACTATGGCTCAACGTCCCGGAACATGTTGTAGAAGTTGTCAAACTAGGAGCGAGAAGACAAAAGAATTCTGACATGCGAATCCCAGATACTTCCTAGATGTGGTTGACTTCCACTATGACACACTACATGGGATCAGACAAGCTGTTGTTGCACCTGACACACATTTTTGTTCCTGACGCCCCACATGTGAGAAAATAACCCTGATGATGTCATCAGGCTTATCTCAGTTTAGGCTTAAAAACTACAGCATGTAACAGAAAGCCTGTGTTACAGCTGAGGATGTGGAAGGTGAGAGGAGCGGGGGTTTTACCATAGAGGGACAATCTAATGAAAATATGCTCTTGGTTACATTATGAGTGCTTTACAGTATACAGTATACAGTATTACAGTATTGTATTTTAGTCTTGACCATTATTTCCATTGGTTATTATGACATAAGTGAAAATAAATAAATAAACAAAAAACTGTATTGCACATTGAATTACTGCATCAACTTTGTTATTTAGTGGTGTATTATTAGTATTCTTATTTTATCATTTATTATTCATTGGATATTTGACAGAGGAATAAAATGTAAATATTTTCCCTACAACAGTAGGATCAAAAGCTCATAATACAAAGCAGCCATAATATATTATATATGTGCAACCTTTAAGATACCTAGTGTTCACAGTCTAATTGGTTAATATGCTGTATTTATATTCATTTTACTTTGACTGAAAGCAACAGGAACCTTGCTTGCTAAAGTTTAACATATTTGAACAGCAGCTCACCTCAACTTGTCTACTTTAGACAAGGCAGGCAGAGGAAAAGTGGCTACACCAAAAAATAAATTACAACACTTCACCATAACCTAGTCCTGGAATACACAGAACATCACAAAGAAAAGCTAACAGTATCAGTCCAAGGTTGGATATTTTCAACTAAATGGTAGATCCACACTTCCAGCCAGAGTGAAAGGAAGTGCTGAGGAGAACTTACTGGCAGTGAGCATACAACTGTAACAAAAAAAGCTCATGCACAGTCCTCCTCGGTCCCGACGGGAGCACCCGGGTCTTGTATCTGGTTTCTTTACACTTCAGTGATCAGGATGTCTATCAGTGGCTTCCAGTGAGGCTTCAGGCTTTTTAAACACAGTTGAGTCTCGGAGGGGAACCAGTCATTACTCCACTGACCATATCCAAGCTCACAGAGCAGTTGTTGGAGTATGGTTGAAGTGTCTTTTATTGACTTAATGGTCAATTTGGCCTTGTAACCAGCCGGCATAGGAGTGTCCTGCAAGTTAAATAGCAGTCATCTAATACAAGTGACAAGATTCATGTATTAGATTCATGATGTAACCTCAACTGGGGAATATATGCCTCCAAAAAGTGCAGTTTTTAAGATATAGCCAGCTAAGCAATCCTCATATTTATCAAGACTAATGTTTAGCTGAGACCATTTATTAAAATACATTGTGCACTGTGAAAAAATGTGTGATTTATGCTTTAGGGGAATCAGAATCAGAATCTGTTTATTAGTTAAGTATGCAAGCGTACAAAAAATGTGTCTTGAACGTTTGCTCGCACAAACCTAGAATAATAAAAACATAACAAGAGCAAGATAATAATAATAATGAAATAAACAAAGAAGTACCAAAATTAAATGAAAAATTTTAAATCTATTTACAGAATGGAATAATAATAGTTTTGAAATGGGATATAAAATGATGATGAAATATTGACTGTACAAAGGAAATATGGACTGCGATATGGACCAAGAAATGGTGAGTGCAAAAATTAAATGTGACATGCAAGAAATAATCAGGAACCATGCAGAGTTGCAGTGAGTTGTTGAAGAGGTCCATGTATACGGGGGTTAATTGTTCAGCACAGTGCTGTTTATTTTGCTTTAAAGTGTATCTTTATATGTGTGTCTTAACCTTGCTGTCTTATGTACACATTTACTAAAGCCAAACTCTATTGTATGGCGGTGCAGGACTGGAGGGAAGTCAAGGGCAAGCCAGACAAAAATTGGGTGGAACTCTTCTTAAAGTTTGACAAGCTGAAAATGAAGGAGGAGAAGCAAACACTCTATACCAATGCACCTGTGCTCTCCTCAGTCTCTGAATAAGTCTCTTGCAAAGCCACACAGCTACAATCGAGGCTGAATGTTCGGAATACCAAGTAAAACACAACTAAAGGGGAAGTAAAGAGACAACGGCCCACGGAGGGAAGAAGGGGAACAGTGTAAAAAGGTAACAGTGTTTAGCTGACAGTTTAAAGTTACACTAGATCCAACTCCTCAACACTGTCAGCAGTCATAGGAGAGCCTGACGAGTCTTCATCGGCACTGTAGTAGGTCTGAGCTGAAGTGAGCTGAACAAAGAGAAGGGGGTGCAGGTAGTGCAGTGATAATCAGGGAACACAGAGCAGTCCATTTCCAGTTCTAATGCCATTTCATGTCATCACGACCCTTTTCGTGAATAAAAAGGGAGGAAAATCATGCTGCAACTGGTGTATATTCTAACCTCTCATTCTTTCTCTCTTTCTCTCTCTCTCTCTCTCTCTCGACTCTGTCTCTCTACCACCCATCCTCCCTCAAACCTGATTGTTTGCTTGGACTCCTCAGGGGCTCCCTTAATAAATAGTGATGAGATAAGTAGGAGAGCTACTTCTCAGCGGGGCAGTGAAAGAAATAAACATTTCCAGGAGAAATCCAATAAGGTCGAGGCTGGATGATAATGGGAGTCCCCAGCCAGTGGTCTATGTTCCGCGACCCGGGCATAACTCCAGTTACCTCAGTGACCTGCTTCCATCTGGCTCTGTCGGGCTGCTCCCGCCTCGCACGCATCACAGGGTTGGTGACCTATTCTGACCATTTCTCTCCAGTGACTCCTCGGAGGACCATATGCATCCACAATCAGAAGCTCCCTGTGGATGCGTTTCCTATTTTATTGTGCCATCCCGCCTACATAAACAGTGCGCAGGGAATGCAAGAGCTCAGTGGGGAACAGGGAAAAAGAGAAGCTACAGTGTGGCAGAATGGCAGAGAGACAGCGGGAGGAGTACTTTGTGATGGTTTGTGGTTGGCGGCTAATGGAACAGTCTAAAAACCATTGCACTCAACTATGAGTCTGCTGCTTCGTAGATTATAACTGATGCAAGAGCAGACACTGGAAAGAACACACACACATACAGAGTGGCAAACAAAAAAATAAATCAGGCCAAACGCCTACACTCCAATCTCAAAGTGTCAAATAAAAACAGACTTACTTTATTTCGGCATTGTACAATAGGACACAAAACTTTTGCAAAGTCTTACAAAATCCAAAAAAGGATAAAAGGATTTTTACTGCTTTTTACTGTGTGAGTCAGTATGCGTGTCTGTAAGTGAATGCAGGTGGTAATGTTTCTTTAAAGGTGCACTATATGACATATAGCCTCACTAGATGTCGCACTAGCACCAGCATCTCAGATCTAAACAAATGCGTACGTCCTTTAATCAATAAAGTTGAAAAAAAAAGAAAACTCAGATCAAACTGTCAAACCAGGCAGTGCTGATCAAATATGGATCAAGATTCTGTTACTGCATTGCCTATTTCTTGTCTTAAATGTTTTCAGGAACATATTTTAGTGTACTGTTTAGCTGTAATATGAGAAATTTTGTGACCCAGTTGCCATGTTGATGCGAGGAGGACAGTGAGGGACTCACATGCACTAACTTGCATGCGCCGCCGAACCAGCTATCATAACAAAGAAGAGAGAAGCTGGGATTACGACACACAGAGGGAGTGTGACTTTATTCTCTGCTCAGGACGCCATTACTTCACCATATCTTTACATAGCAATAGTTGTTTGCTGATATATAGTGGGGTTGAATGTCTTATATTTACCTTTTCCTTTAATACATTGTGGTATTATTGATGGATTTATCCCTTCAACCCCCCCTCTTAGCTATTACACCATTGAGTGGCAGTCTGTGCTTGTTTGCTTATGAGTGTATATGAGTGTGTAAAGAGATTTTTAACCATGCTTGTGGTGAGGCTCAAGTGATGGCATGGTCAGTCAGTTGGTCCACCACTTTGGTTCAGCCTGAAATATCTCAACAACATTTAAATAGATTGCTATCAAATTTTGTACAAACATTCATGATCCCCAGAGGGCGAATCCTGATGGCTTTGGTGATCTTCTGACTTTTCATCAAGCGCCACCAGCTGGTCAAAAGGTTTTAGTTATCCAGTGAAATATCTACCATGAATTGGCACAGAATTTTGAGACATTTATATTTCCCAGATAATCCTGATGACTTTGAACTGACTAGTCATCTAGCAACATCATCAGTTCAGAACTTCAGTTGGTCCAATACTTTGGTTTATGACTAAATACCTGCAAAACTGATGACATTCCCATCAGCCTCAGCTGTGCTGTGTGTTTAATGCTAATTAGTAAATGTTAACACACTAAACTAAGATGGAGAACATGGTAAACATTTGACCTGTTTAGTTTTGGCATGTAAACATTGTTATTGTGAGCATGTTAGCATGCTGATGTTAGCATTTAGCTCGCAGAGCTGGCTGTGTGGCAGTAGACGTCTTGTTTTAAAAGATAAGAGAAAGAAAATAAATACTGCATGTAAGCCCATAGTTATGTTAGAAAGAAGATAGACATAAAAACAGTAACAAAGAAAATGAGTAAGAGAAGAAGGTCGGGGAAAAGACTGAGTAACTGAGTCGGTGTCTTGCAGGCACAGAGCGTGACTGTGCAACCTGCACTTACTTAAATCAATCTGTTGTGCTGCTCATCTCGACCATCCAGCAGAGAAGGAAAGCAGATGCTGCGATACTAAATGCTACAAGAGACCAAAATAACTCAGCTCAGAGGTTTTGAACAGTTAAAATCATCATAAAATGTTAATTGAATTACAACAGCTAAATTGATTGAAATGTAATGCACTGACAGAGCACTTTTGAGTGCAGCTTTATGAAAGCTGTGATAGAAGTATGCATCTGGGACAGACCTTCACTGCTGTCTGTCAGCGTGGTCAGGTAAACATAATATCCTCGCTATCAGTTCACATCAGCCCTTTCTTTCAGTATGAATTATTCATTTGCTCACTTTCTTTAAGCAACACAATGTCAACATGAATGATAAGAAAGCATTTAGGATTCCCCACCTGTATCCATGTAAATATTAGCATTTATTACAGTAGACAGGCCTATTTTAGCTATTACAACAACAAGGAAGTGCTACAGCCTGCCAAAGGAGTCTAAAACAATACAAGAAATTGCAATGTACCTATTGCTCATGTGTCAATTGGGGAGCCACTAAAGTGCTGGTAACATGCTCTACCTACAGTACAGTGTTCCCTACATGCCAGGAGGAACATTTCATTGGCTTTTCATTTCTGAATCACACAGCAGAGATTACAGAAGTACCCATTGTTATGCTGAGTGGCCATAAAAGAGGGGGGAGAGGCATTTTGTATGGAGATCTGTTTGCCAATTACTCTATCTTTTGTGTAGACACGGTGTGAGCAATGAGAGGAAGCATTGAAAATCCCATATGAAGAATTCATATGATTGCTATCGTGGAGTGAGGTTTTGTGGTGTTCTCACAGAATGTGTTCACCTAATTGGATTTTCACGACATTCAAGAGCACAGCAAGAGAGGGAAAACATGCAGGATGAAAAAAGGAAGCAGGGAGAAATAGAGGCAGTCAGTAATACTAAAATGGGAGTTTTCTAAGATATTTTAAGATTTATAAAATATTTGCACAACCGTTCCTCTCTTGTTTCATTACTTAAATGGGGTTTGCAGTCAAACCAGGCTCAAATTCTGGGTTTGTGAAGTTGTTCTTCTAACCCTTGAATTGCAGTATTATCCCTTGTTGGAGGATATTAAACTGCATTTGAGAGGAGCTGATTCAGAGTGAGCAGGTAGTGCAGCTCAACAAAGACTGCTGGAAAGTGTGTATTTTCACTGATTCCTGCACCGGGGGCAGGCAGGCAGCTGCAGGCTAATCTGCAGATGAACACATGTATATAGGTAAACGCGACGCCTTTCATTCTGAGCACAACAGCAAACACTCTCAAAAAATTCACACAAGCACAGGCAAATATGCACACACACATGTACACCATCTTCCACATGCACACGTGTTGTCACGCATGCTCGCACATGTATGTACACACACACGAAAAAACATCGAAACACGTACTCATAGGAACAGGCCTTTGTTAAGCTGAGACGAAGAGATAATGTCACAATGTTGCCTTTGGCATAAGAGATTTACCCGTGCACTTGTTTTCCCTTTTTTCTCCCTCTTTTGCTCCTTTTCATTTCATTCCCAGTTTTGAGAAAATGGGAGGAATAAATAGTTGCAAGCCCGGAGGAAATGGTAAACGGGACGCTATATTGAAGGCTCTGTCTCTGTTGCTCACACATGGATGTCTCATCTCTGGCTTCATGTGGTGTGTACATGAAGGTGACCAAGGTGAGGATCCTGAATAATAAGGTTACCTCAGCTGATTTAGTGAAAGACCATACTTTTTAAAATGGCTCTGTATGGACAAATGCCCCCACACAGACCTGTTCCCATAGTAGTACTACACTCCGTGTCAGTGTTAAGTGAAAGGTGGAAGCCTTGAAAGGCATTTTCAAAAGAATATCTATCTATCTAAGTTGTCTAAATGCTTTCAGAGCTACAATGTGTTACCATAGTTACATCACGTGATAAAAAATAGTTTGAAAACAAGCATACTCTATTTGCACATAACCGCAACAGCAAACTAGTACACTGCAATGATTAATTTGACAAAAATAAGGGTGTAATTATTCAATGTACTTTTTTTAAAATTCAAATGTATTTATTGGGTTTTGAAACATTTCCATATTATCATTTGATATACTTTGATGCAGTGAAAGGTTGTGTTATTTTTATTATATTTTACTGATTATATATGATTATGAATGGGTGGCTACACAGTGACTGCCGATAGCTGACACACAATTTGGTGGCACACCTTATTCGTCCTCAACTCAACAATAGACTGAAGCCTGAAAAGTGCTGAGTTTTTGACATCTGTTTTGTCTTTATTCTCACACTACAGGTGTACAGTGCATGTACAAACAGATCTTAAACACTAAATCTTCCATCTCAACTGACTGTCACCATTGTCACTGAATGTAGCTTTTAGCAGAAGAGCTCCACTTCCCGATGGCTGAGAGAACCATTGTCAGCTCAGCCATGGTACACAGTACATTACTCCCTCGTTAAAAGCTTATTAAAAGACTGCAAAAGCCCCAGAAACAATCATGATGATTTGTACTGAACTGAACATAACAGCTTGAACCAGCAACAGACTGAACAAATTACTGAACAGAATCAGCACTGAATGTCGCAGCGATATGAAAGCCGATGTGTTCACTTACTGTTGTACTTATTGAAGTGCATTTGAGCTGTGATGCCTAGCTTAGAATAAAGTGAACACATGACACAATCAGTGACTACGAATCTTTAAACTGAATTGATGGATTCCAACCACCAAAGTAATTTGTTATTTCCATGTAATGTCACACTTAAGGGAAAAAATACAGAAAAATGTGATTTCAATGTACAGGCTTTGCCTGGTTTTTTACTTCAGATTAAAAATGTTCTCCAACTGAAACCAAAAAACATTCAGTCTGCAACCTATGGTACACCAACGCAATATTAACACAGCAAGTGTCCATCAACAGGGTGGATGGCGGTCATACAGCCTGACAAATAGTGACCTGTAAGCACTGACACGTCGATGTGATGACTGGCATGGTGGCACAGAGCTCTGCCAGAGTGGGGAGGACAGGGTGGGTGCTGGGGCACTGGGTCCTTCAGGGATAGCACTTAGTATTCAGCATGGCATTGGATTCTTAACCTTCCCCCTGAGCCCAGGGTTATTTACACCAGCCAGTAGCTTCCTGCCTTCTTTCACACATCCCCTCATCCCCCGCCCCGTCCCCATATCTCCCCTTCCCAAGGGGGTACGGGAGTTGGTAAAAGATATGCTTTGTGTCATAGCAGAGGCAACTGACACCGCTTCAACAACATGAGGATTTAGCCTGCAAACAGAGAACTAATGCCCTGCACGTGCAGGGAATCTCTTAAACACACCCGCATCCATCTGCTTATGGATACCCAAACATGAATGGAAAGGCACACGTTTGCACACGCACGCATGCTTGTGCAGACATATTCACAGAGTGGAATAAGCATAACAGAGGCACCCAGGAGTTCACACAGAGACAAGCTGGCACGCTTACACCCGCAAAGAGATGCACACGCAGACACACACACACACACACACACACACACACACACTATGAGGTAATGAACAGCCTGCCGCAGTAAACGGCCCCCGGCATGGCTTACTCTAATGCTCACAAAATTGCTTTTAATTGGTGGAAGAGAATAAATCAATGCAAACCATGTTTATAAAACTGGCAAAGGGGAAGAGGAGAGGAGAGAGGGCAAAAAATGAACAGAGAGGAACAAAGGCTGGAGTGTGTGGATCATCAGACGAGGCTGCTCTAGAACACTGTTGTGTTGACAACTTTTTTTTGTTTTTGTTTCCCCTCTCTCCAAGGCCTAATAAACTACTGTTACAAGTATATTGCATCTCATCACAAGGCTAGTAGAGTCTAGATCAGTGCAGGCTGCAGGGTCATATCTCCACACAATGAGTCAGTAAGTCTGATAAGTATTGGAGAATCCTCAGAGAAACAGGAGGCTCTCGGGTGCCCCAGGACTCGCCCCACTCGCCCACAGCTGCTTTGATGAAAAGTAGCTGTCAGTCATCTGATCGACACAACTTCATTCATGGCTCACTGACCTTTGCAGAGAAAGCAGGGGAAGGACAGCCCACCCACCTTGCACAGAGATCGACACACTGAGAGATAGAACAATAACAACCTCAGAGGCTCAATGAGATGACACAGCAAAGAGTTCTACCTCTCTATGAGAAAGACGAGACTGGAGCCGAGAGGGCTGAGGCGTAGAAAAGGATGCTGTTATGTGTATGTAGTGTGTGTGAGTCTGTGTTCTTGCAATGAACAGCAGTGGTTAAGAACCACTACAGCCCAAACTACAGGCAAGAGGGACAAATCGAACTCAAGAAATAAATGATAATTTCCTGTAGGTCACCATCTCGTTACCAAATGCTCACAAAATGAAAATTGCACCTGCTCCTTTGGCTGCAGCCAGTTGATATGCCTTAAAATATTTAATTTACACTCACCAGGTAAAATCCATTGAAGCCAGCCAGTAACATCAATTGAATTAAGGCTGCTTCTTATAAAGCATGGATTCCCTGCTCTTTCAGCTGAGTGGCTATGCTGACACCTTGTTTGCAACCACAAGGCAAATAGGATTAGAAGGAGACAAGGGCCGCTAATGTAACGACACAACTTTTCAAATCATGCAAAACCACAGAGAGCCACTAACACCCAAATATAGCAAAGAGAGAAAGTAGTAGTGCAGTCTATTAAAGACTCAATTCGTATCTGCAGAATTGGCACCTAAACTGCTGAAACTCTGTCATCCAACTGGTACTTGTTCAAGTAGAGAATTAGTTGGGTTAAGGACATTTTTCTTCACCTAGAAATTAACTATGTGAACACGAGACTTCTTGTTACTGCTACACATAAATGATCTTCACTCTTTACAATTGAAAAAACAACATTTTTTTGGATGCTTGGGGGGAGCAGACCAAGCTGAAAACACAACACTGACATGTTATCAACATATAAGATTGTTGTGGCACACGTGTCTGTTACTTACACGTCCAGCAGACACAAAGCAACATTAGCTTATAGCTGTACAGTTGTCCAATATTTCTCCTCCTTCTAGCTCTGGTTTTGGTCTCTGACAACTCCTAAAGGAAACAAATATACTGTATAAGTGTATATGCTATATATTCAGCTTCTAAATGCTCCATTATTTTCACCAGTTAGTTGCTAATTTGGTCTGTGAGTTGTTGCAAAAGAAAGTGATCTTGAGATGAGTGAAATAATTGGTCTTGATTCTGTCACCTTCCTCGGTGATGATGATGTCTGTGACTGCATTGCTAACAGCACCACTGCTACATCAGAAGCACCAGTATCATGTTATTGCTGTTTTAGACTCTTGTCCCAGTCCTTGTGGTGATGTGAGAGTGCTACAGCATACAATACTAGACTGTGATTGGCTATCATCAAATGTGTCCGTCATAAAGGCTAAAGGCTTGTCTACACAGTAGGGTATTTTTACACTTCAAGTCTTTTTTCTTCCTTTTCATGTTCGTAAGGCTGAGCGCTGCCAAAACACAGTTGACCTACACCTGTTGTGTAAACAATGAGTAATGTTCTCTAACGTGATAAAATGTCAGTAATGCCAGCTACTTATGAAAGACTGCAATTCACAGTCACAACGTGCACTGGTCAAGTAGGTAATGATAACCATTGACTTGTTGGGCCAACATGATACCACAAAAACTGAGCTTTTTAAATTTGACTTTCAAATTGTATTAGTTGTAATTTTGATATTTTTCTACATCACAAAAATAACATTTGTTAAACTGCCTGGAAACCTATAGTATGTAATTTTAATCACATTGTTCCAATTCTTTCCTAATGCCAGAATTACAGTGGGGTGTGCTGACCCCTATTATATGTCTCAAAGGTCATCCGCAGAGTTAATTATCACCACAGCTGCCGGTGCCCTTGGCCCGTGCACTTGACAATACATTACTCAGCTGTGAATGACAGGTGACAGAGCCTATGACAGGCCAGGTGACACTGTATTGAAGTGGGCAGTGGAAGTTGTATTCTTGTCTGTGTATGTGTATGTAGTCAGAGAGCTGAGGATAGCTGATAGACTCAGCTGTCAGAGCAGCAACCCTAGAGGTCTTAAGGCTCAAGGCTCTTGTACCATCCCACCAGGGACAAGTGTCCTTCAGGTTTCTCACTCTAACATACACCCTCACACACACATTGATACTGCAGTGCCATCATAAAAGGAGAAAGCTCCATCTGGTCTCACATGTGTTCGTGTGTGTGTTTCACTTGCATTTGATTTTTTATAATCAGTGTTGCAGACATGAATCAACTCTTGCTTTGTTAAAATTGACTGAAGTATGACAACATACAGCGGGTCATACAAAAAAAAACACAGCTGAAACAAAGGTAATCACCACCACCAGGTTTCTGAATATCTTTAAAAGAAACATCTGCCCTAAAGCATTTAAAATCTTACACATCTTGCATAAAAGCTCTGCAGAATCAAAGAATGAGGGCGTCTTTGTAGGCCCGTACACAGAGAATTCCACCATGAAAGAGGCATTCGACCAATTTCTCCTCCAACGGCAGCAGCCTGACACACATCGAATTTTCAAGAAGGTACATGGGTTTCTCGTTCACTACAAGATCAGATGGTAGTTGCAAGGCATTTTGGGAAATGTAGAAAACACTGACTGAGGTGACAGTAGACAAATTATCTTGACTAAGGCATAGTATGTCACAGTACCATACATATTACTAAAGCTGCTATGATCAGTATTTCAAAGTTAGCAATGTTAGCAACTAGCTGAAGTATTTAGCAGCTAAAGGACCAAATATTTCCTTCTAGAGTTGGTGGAGACCAAAACAGAGCCAAAAGTGGGCTTGCATTCATCCTGAGGCAAGAAACATGATTCAAAATAAATGCTAATGTTGCTTCATATCTGCTGGATGTGTAAACTGTTTGCTAACAGTGTTGACATATCAACTTTTAAAGGTGATTATATATCAATGTTGTGTTTATAGCATGTTTCCACTGTCCTGAAGGGGCAGAAAATAACAATATGTTGAATCAACTAAAAATTAAAGCCCTGGCAGTGGCACAGCATAGTTTATCCATGTGTCCAAGCTAAATATATTGTGCTAGAAGCTTGGTGATGCACCCATGCACCATACATGTCTGTTAGTAAGTGGATGTCATGTACTATGTGGATTAAGGGGGCACAAAATGGCTATACAATGAATTGTGATAGTAAAGGAGGTGATTTATAACCATTTGTCTCAATTGTCTCAATGTCAGAATAGGGCTGAGCAGAAAAAGAGAAAGGGAAGGAAATGAAAGAGGGATAGTGTTCAAAGTGTTGAGTTTCTACTTCCTTCTGCCTCTTTCTTTTTTAGGTTATTTATCCATTCTCTTTCATCTTCTTTGTTCATCCCCTTCTCTTGCTCTCTGACATTCAATTGTCATTTCCACTTGTTGTCTGTAAGCATCTGTGAGTCAATCCATTTGAGGTAGAACACCCACAAACACACACCCACACTCTCTCTCCACTCACTGCTAAGTGCACATTATTTGTGGTATGCTTCATTTCACCTTAACTAAGGCTGTTTACTCGGCATACACTGTGAGTTAATGAGACTGTGACAATTAATACTACTTGTTTACAAAGTGCCAATGCTGTCACTGCTGAAATGTCTGTGCTGAAATTCTTCCATACAGTGACAACCTTGAACTATGAAAGAGAGGTATTATAGCTTATAGCTTGTATGTGTGTGGATCTGCGCACACATGTCTGCAAATAACACACCACACCACAGTTAAAGGAAAGGCCACAGAAAAGATTTTTTTTTTGTGAACAGATCAGATTCTATCAGAAAATTTGCAATGAGCAAACACGCCTCTGTTTGTCTAATGACTGCAGTAGATTCACATTACAAACTAGCAGCAAGATACCGACCTGCCCTTCTTGTATGATATCTAAAGATGGCAAGGTGCCCTGCGTAATGCTCATGTGTGACATGAATACACTATCAACCGTCTGCCTTTTAGAGACTTGCTTTGTTTGAATTTCATTCTCGCCTCATTCCCGTTATAAAAGGAGCTTGAAATCACCTCCCCACAATATTTATACGCGATACCTTCTCTGCTGTCTGTCTGCAGTGAGGAAACAGCACAGTTCAAGGTTTTCCCTGAGCTGCCATCAGCTTAAAACACATACAACAGACAAACAATGTCGAGGCCTCAGCATATAAGAGACCTGAAACGAGCTGCTTGTAACCATACGGGTCTCCGCGCTTTGCAGCGGGAGTGGAGTGCTGCAGTTTGTGCAAAAAGATATTGTGGCATTTTACCAAGGCTCAGGAGGATGGATGTAGCTGACACTCGCGTCTTCTGCTCAGCAGCAAGGAGATGGGGACGTCAGACAGTAAATTGCCAACAGAACGGGAAAGCTGAATCCTGTGAAATTTGCATTTTAACAGCTACAGTACACAAAAGTGTCAAGAGCCACTGCCGTACAAGATGATACACTGAAAACCAGGAAGAGATGAGGGAGGGAATGTGTGAGGAGAGGACAGCAGAAATCACATAAAGAAACATATCGAAGAACTTTTTACTGTATGGCAATGTTGGCAATTTTACACTTTTACACGCCAAACTGTCCCATGTTAACTTCTCATAACAGTCATTAAGTCAACTGGGTGCTATAATCACTGAAGTTGATCTGTCATATAGGACCCTACAAGGCTCCATATCATGATGTACATGAATTATACGAGGAAATTAATTGTCAGGTACTTGAATAAATTTTTACTCATTAGTAAGTCAAAAATTAATGCAGAGAAAATTAGAGCTTCTTTTTGAATAAGGTATCGTATCGTATCTTACTCACTCATCTCATCTAAGTTAATTTGCAGTGTGTTCTGCTCCTCTCATCACAATACTGTTTTAGGCCTGGCTTCGGGAGGTTATTTTTCCCCTCCCTTGCCAGTCCCTAGAAAATTTCAATGCCCTTTCACCAAAATTACAAATACACATAAAGGTGTGTTATGAAAATTTAATCAAGATCTAATCAATTAACGTATTCAAGGCTGTCAACATTAAGTGTTTTTATTTTGGTGATTCAAAATTCAGCCCCCTTGAGTCACCTATTCAAGGCATCAAAGGTGAGATGAATAATTAACCTCTTGATCCAATTATTTTCAGTGGACTAAGGAAGTAGTGGGCTCCGAGGAATTGAAAGGCAACCTGAGGCAACCATTGTTTTCCTTTGTCAGTCACAAACTTTTAACACTAGCACTAGGTGCTAGTGTTAAGACATGTCATTCTGTGCCACTGTCAAATGTAAAAATATTTTGATTATCTGATTGGATGGAGAAGCAGCTGTTAGCCCTGTTCTATATCTTCCTCTAGCATAACATTCCTCTTTGAAGTTAGCACACAGTTTGATATTAGGTTCACATCTGGACAAATTTTGGCATAACCAAAGATAATCTAAATTGTTTGCACAGGTGAATGAAATCAGGAATGGGGCCCACACTGACTAATTCTGGTATATGGATGCCCCTTACTACTCATTACTGCCCTGCTGAGCAGCTGGTAAAATAACCAACGAGACTGAATGGAGCAGGCATTTCATTTGTCTTCCGTCCTCCTGCAGTGGGTGAGATATAAGAGCAAGAAAAGCTGCTGTACAATCAATGAATGTGAAAATATTTTGCCAGTTAACTGTATGTTCCCTCCCAGGGGTGTGCAATGGTTGCAACAGCCTTTGAGATCCATTTGCTTTAATTTGGTGGGTGTGCCATTTGTGAAAACCAATACATCACTTATGAAAACCCAGTGGAAATATGATGTAAACGTTACAGTGTTCCTCACAAGCATCAATATGCTGTGGAGAACATACATGACTTGGTGACCATCATATATATACTTAAGGATCCCCTCCAGACATGTATTATGATATATAAAAATGCTTTGCTTGGAAAAATAATGTGTGTTAGATATGATTTTCACACAATTAAATATAATTATCCTGTTAAAATCCTTAAAATGGCATCTACTCCTTCTCCCTCATTAAAAATTCCAGATCCCATGAATATGCAAATATTTTTCATTTTAAAAGTTTAATTGTGGGACACAATATGTCTCCTATTTCACTGAAAAGTCCATTCTCAGTGTATGTGCACTGGAGGCTTCAAGTTTCCACATCACGTTTGTGCAAGTTGTATACTGGATCACAATTGGCTCCTAACTAGTTATAATGTCACAAATTGTGTTTGTAGGCCCACCCTTTAACATCAGACTTTCGATGAACACAGAGAAACTTTCTACTTCCAGCAGACGAATGTGAGAACAGCCCTCTAGCATCAAACTCTGCACATACATCATTCTGCACAGTGACGCTCAAACATCCAACAGTAGGAACAAGGAGAAAAACATATTTTGGAGTGGAGGGGGGCTTGAAACATTTGCCTTCATTGAGAACTAGAACTAGAGCAGAACTATCCATTAGCTATTATTGCAGTTTTATACAACAGTTAGTTCAGGCCAAGTAATTTGATTGGACAAGAGGCTTTCCGTGAGAGCTGATGTAGAATATAACAGTACTGGGACTTCTGACTAAACATGTATCCCTCTGCTTTACAGGTTTTCTAATGACTGTTAATTACATTAACGGTTGTTACCTAGCTAAGATTGTAACAAACTTTGTACTATACAGATGAACATATTTCCACAAATAACATTTGAGTCAAATTATGAATGGTTGTCAGAAGAGGACGAAGGAAAGGAAAGAAGTCTGGAAGCTTCAATGCAAACCTCCAGATGTGCTCATATGGCATCAGCTGACATAGATAAGTTAAAGAGCAAAAGTGAGGCTAACACTGTAAGGCAAACAACATGGGCTTTGAACTGCTTTCAGACTTGGCTAAATCTCAAAAATATAAACATCGACATTCAGTCTGTTAAGAAGACTGAGCTGAATACAGTCTTGAGGCAGTTTTATGGATCCATCTGGACAACTAAAGTGGAGTTCTACAGCATCAGCAGCTACCTTGGACTTCGGGCTGGTTTAAATCGTTATATCAATGAGCCTCCGGTTAGCCGTTCATGGAATTTAATGCAGGACTCAGGATTCATATCAGCTAATAATGCTTTCAAAGGTGTTGTAAAAGAGATTAGAAGGGCAGGGAAAGACGAAACAACACACCATCCCCCAATTTCACCTGAAGACTCTATTCTGCAACACTAAGTCCAGACAATCCGAAAAGTTTAATGAACAAGGTCTGGTACAATATTCAGTTGGACTTTGGACGCAGGGGTAAAAAGGGGAATCGGGATCTCAACCCTGACTTATTCATCATAAAACGTGACGAGAATGCAGCAAAGTATTTCACCATGACATTCAACGACGAAACCAAAATCATAAAGACCTACTGGAGAGAGACAGAGAAAATCGGAGGGCCGCTATGTTTGAGGGGCGAGGAAATCCCCTCTGCTGGGTAGCATCTTTTGAAAAATTCCTGAGAAAAATTCCGCCTGGTGCAAAAGCCCTCTATCTGCAGCCCAGGAGGGTAACAGCTCCGACAGACAGCTTCTGGTATACCACCATTCCCCTGGGAGTAAACCTGCTGTCACAGATGTTACCCAGGATGTGCAAAGAGGTAGGGACACACACGTCTTACAACAACCGCAGCCTGAGAGCCACTACCATACAGAAACTGTCTAATGCGGGACTTGAGGCAAGGGAGATCATGTCAGTGAGTGGGTATACAGAAGGTGAGATGCTTTATATAAACATACAGAGACTACAATGTGAATTGTGATATATAATGAGTCACGGAGCATAAAAAATATACAGATAAACAAAAAACTTGTTTGTCTTGCAGGTCTGAAAAGCTTGCTAAAAAGTTACAGGACACCATCCATGGAGAGCAGGAGATGATGGAGCGACGCACTGTCTGATCAAGCTGTTAACTCATCAGAATCACACATGCCACCAAAGCGACTGTCAACAGACTCTTATTTCACTGGTTGCACAATAAATGGAAATAGACAGATAAATGTACACAATACAAAGTATCTGGCCTGCAGTAATGTGTAGACCTCATGGATGTATTATAAGAGCTGGATACCAAACTAAAAATGGTGCCCATTCAGTCCTATAAGAATTGCTCAGCTGGTGCATACAACAAAAAAAGTTTCTAGCTTCTGGGTTTGTTTCCATGTTGTGTGGCCCACTGAATATGCACAGAAGTGTTTCCCCCTGCTGGCCCCGCCCTCGAGTTCCCGCTTGGCCCATAGATTTTACATTGTGATGACGTCACAGATATTTAAATCACTTTTTTTGGCTCAAGGAAAATTTTATGATTATAAAACCTCAAACAGTTTTACAGACGTCTCATTTACAATAGTGGTCTATGGGGAAAATGGTTTTTGGTCCGCAGGGGGGATTTTTCGCTGCAATAGCATGAGTGGCCACTGGGAAAAATTGGCTGCAAGGCTGAGCAGCAGCGCCCTACCCAGTTCTTATTATACATCCACGGTAGATCTACACAAAGTAGCAAACTAGTGTGCAGGAAAATGTTTATGTGTTGCTTGGCAACAGTCCAGTCACGGAACTATTTGTGTTGGCGGAGCCAAATAAATGAAATCATAATCAGTTCTTGTTGAGAATACCTCTATAGTTGCTTGTGTTAAGCATCTATTACTTTACATTGGCATACCGTAAATGGGAAAGTGATCATTTTAAAAACTACAATCCAAAAAATCACAAAAAGCAGCCTCAATGATTACCATAGAGTCCAATCAACAATCTAAAATTATACATTTATAGGACTGTAGACCTGCATTACAATGTAATATACAGGGGAGTATCACTTCTGACAAGAAACACAAATAGAGCCCCTATTACGCTACATACAGCTGTGAACTTGGCACAGCAGGGTGCCATTTAAATTCACATTTATCCCAGCAGTAGGAGGAACAATAATCTGTCATCATAGTTATGTGTTATTCTGACATGCTGATACAAAGGCACCTCAACCGTAATGGCACCAACATGTACTGTGAAATAATTAGCAATAACTTTTGCCAAGACAATTACACAACAAAATTTTGGCAAGTTACCAGCCTCTTCTGTGTTGATACTGATGCTTCGGCTTGCCATCCATTAAATCCACATAACATCATTTTATATTCTACTCATATTGCTCTGTTCTTTATTTTTTGATGATTTGTTCCCTATTCAGTACAGTAAAAGGATACCTTTTTAGATTATTGTTATTCAATCTAAGGACCATTGTGCCTGCATGGGGAGTCTCGATGCTTTGCTGCGGTGAAGGACTCACTAGTAGAAAGGTGATCAAAAAAATCCATAATCTCTTTTCTTTGCCCTCAAGGTGACATCTGTTTTAAAAGAACCCTAATCTGGGCTGATATAAAAAGACTTTCAAAAGCCATTTCACTGGCTTTTGTTGAACTTCCTCTGGTGTCCTCTGTCCCATAGAGAAAAAAGCAGAGCCAATGATTATGTGAAAAGGTTCCTCTGAAGCCTCCACAGCTGAACCTTCACCCTGTTTTATGAATATCATTATGTCTTTTATACTGACAATGACACAAAATGCTCTAATCTACAGTACTTACGTAAGCTGCAATGCTAATCACGATGGTCACTAAGCCATTCTTTGCCTTCTCTGGTACTGTCAGTCACTTTATCCCTCTTTCATCCCTTTGGTGTTTCATAATAAAATCAAAATACTTCATTAACATTTTGAAAATTCTAATTAGCTCAGAAGATGTGCACAGAATGCTCTGAATTGTTGGTACTACTTTTAGTCTGAGTGCAGCCTCTGGTATCATTGTGACCTGAACAGACAGGCTCCTCTTTGCCTCAATCTGTGGATAAGAATGGCCGCTAAACACTGACTGCTCCGAATGGCATACAGTCGCCGCATCCCTGTCCCCATCCCGAAGCCAGCTGGTGCCCCCCTCCCTGCCTGTTCCTTTGGCCCCCCTCCCACCAGTGTGCCACAGCTATCTCCCAGTATCAGCTGGAAATGTGATGGATGACAGGTGGAGGGAGAGAGAACAGGGCTCCTCAGAGCCCGTCAGGCCTGCTCCCACTACCCATTAGTCTTCCATTTAGCCCAGCGCTGGGCCAGCCACCCTGATCACACACACACTTTAATTTTCTGGTCAATGATGAATCCCTAACCTTCCTGCTGCAGGATGGGCCTGCAAGCTCCTCTCACAGGAGAGAAAGAGGCCACCATGGTTCATGTCTCTCAGTCTTTAGCCACTCAGACCAACCTCTTTGCTCCGCTTCCCCTTCCCCACTGTTAGATAGTGCCTAATGCTCCAAGAGGAGTTGTCATATTCTCAATGTCTGTCTAAGCTAAATACATACTGCAGAGGACATGCCTGCTCTCTGCGGGAGAACACATACTGTAGAGTGCACTGTAAAGAGCTAAACCGCAGTGAAACAAGAGAGCGATTTGAATTTTTAATGTGACAGTGAGAAAGTTGGGGTCAGCTCTTTTACTGTGTTATTTTCTCTTGCTTTGGTGCCAATGGGCTTGTCAAAGAGTCCTTGCAGCGGAGCAGCACATCTCTTAACAGTCCTGCTGGAACTGTAATTCTGCAGCCTGTTGGGTAAACCGTAGGTGCATTGATTAGGTCTGGGAGATCAAGGAGGGAGAGGCAGGCAGAAAAGATCACTGAGGACCTGCAGAGAATTGATTGGTTGTGCCGATCAGCCCCTTCTGCAGCCCTAACAAGGCCCAGACCTCTGACATCTGCCCAGGAAAAACTCATGTTGAACACAGAAACATTGACATCGAAGGCACCAAATGAACAAGTAAAGGTTGTGACCTTTGGAAATGCCAGACAGTTGAATAACATAACCAAATTTGGAAGTGCATGTGAAATGCCAGAGTACGGCATCTGAGTGGTCAAATCCCTAGGTGTTTGAATGAGAGTGAGATGAGCAGTAAATGTTGAGCAGAATACCTCCTGTAGACTGACAAACTAAAAGCATAACATTGTTTGATTTGCAGTCAGACCGTATGTTAGCATTATCGAGATATGATTTAGTCGTGAAGTACAACATCTCCATCAAATCAGTCATTGAAACAAGAACCCCAAGCTCCATACTGTAAGTGCAAGCCAAATATTACATTATCCCACCGCAACTTCCTGGCATAAAATCTAATCTTTAAGTCTTTTCACGTTCTATCTCTATATTCCTTTTACGAGAACAGGGTCTCCTCAGGTTAATAACAGTTTCTTCCTAAGATTATTACAGGAGGAAGAGGATGAAATGTAAAGAAGCGAGCTGCATTTTGATAATGCAGAGCTCTGCTCCATTTCCATCTAGGGCTACATGGCTGAATGTGAAAGGGGTTTATCAAAATCGTACACTTGACAAAAAAAGAAACGGATATGTTTTCCACACATTCATACAGATACTGTAAACCCTCCTTGATTAAATTTCACACAAACACATTAAGAAAATGTGCAATTTCGCTCCTTAAAAGTGGAATACCCTGCTTTTTTTCTCATTCAATGTGTTTCAGTACTTTTCCATATCAATTCCATAAGTACACAGTACTGTACGTTGCTACTGGAAACAAACATATGCCCAGGATGGTGCTATCTGTAGGCCTTTCCAGACAAGTACTTCCCTCCGGAAATGTGCAAGTCATATTTAAAACAGACAGTCCGTGTTTTTACTTGCAATGCAAGGAGAGGATGAAAATCCATCATTACCTACTAATTCAACAGCATGTGAGGAAAAGAGGAATAAAATGAGAAATCAAAAGCCCTTTGCTGCAATGGTAGTGGCTTGGATGCTGTCAGACTATGTAAAACAGGCAGCAGAAAACTATACTCCAAATATAATTAAAGACATACTTTGCAAGAAAATTTACTTGGAGGGTTATATAGTCCTTCAACAACTACTAGTGGGGTTACTGACGCCTGGGAAAGACTTCCCTAGTGCTGTAGATGGTCAGCAATCAAGCTGTGAGAATAAACAGTTTGTCATTTTAATCACAGAGGCAGACGAGTGTGAACGCTCTTCTTCCTTGATGACATTATTTCTCAAGTCACTGCTGCTCTCCAGCGGGGCTGCCACTGTTTTGAGGAGGAAAAAGGTTATAGATTTGCAAGCGTTGTGGCTCTATCAGCAGCGGCCCTGTCATGTTTTTACAGAGTCAGCATGGAGCTTTCCATAATGGAGACCTATGTCTGAAAGCCAAAAAGAACTCTCTTTTTTCACGATAGGTGATTTAACAGAAGTAAACACAACAGAATATAGAGATATTGACACAAGAAAAACATCACAAGAACGACATGTCCCAACAGAGAGAGGGGCTTATGGGTAAGTTGCATCAATACAGCAATAGAGGAGAGGATGTACTGCACTGGAGTGGTTTGTAATGAGTAATGTAAATCTATATTGTGTTAGCACACAGCTCTGTAATAAAAGCCTGAAGATAGAAAAGCTGCATATAGTATGAATCCTAAAAGAAAAACACAAAATCCATTAATTTCACAGTGTGCAGGTTTACACATATTTTTCATTCTCCTATATACCTGACTTGTGTGAATTTGAACTTTGTCCAAACGCTTGCCTTCGTTAATAACGAGGCAGACAGAATTATTTTTAGGTGTGGCTCTGTGGATGGCAATGTTAGTCAATCATTTAGGTCCAGACTGAAATATCTCAACAATCATTGATGGATGGATTGCTGTAAAATGTGCTACAGATATTCATGCTGTCCCGAGACTTTTCATCTAGCACCACCAGCAGGTCAAACTTTTCACTTATCCAATGAAATATCTCACTATCTACCAAACCCAAATGTGTGCAAAGGTTACATTCAGTTATTGAAGTTGTTGTATTGTTAATTGTGTAACAAGCCTCTGTTCAGGTGGCTGTTTCTAATGTTATGACTTAGTAAAACCGAGCAATGATGTTGGTGTCTTGAGGATTGTTGATGTAAAACTCAGGTGGAGACTCCCCCCAGTTTTTCTTGGATCTGTTAATAGAAATCCTCAGATGCACTCTGGTATGTGAAGTTCTCTCAGAGAGGTTTTAAGTGTTTCTCCTCCTTTGCCTTCATTGTGTTCTGTTAGCATTAGAGTGCAGGCAGGATTATCCCTCACTGATCTGGTTTGGAGGTCAAGGAGCATTTCTCATTTTATGCAGTCAGGTTAAGATTGTCAGGCTGTCTATATATGATCGGAGGTCGAGGTTGCCACTGGGTCAGGGCTGAGTTTAGCTCAGTGCCAATATGTCATCATGTATTTCACATATAATTTTATAAACAAGAACCATAATTGTTTCATACACAAGAACTGTTAATATCAATATGAACAAAAGCTGATCCAGAGATGTATTTTAAAAATAGATTGATTATACATCTCTGAAAACTCAGAAAGGCTATTCTTCTGTGCTTAAGCTTCATGTTCAGCTGTAATATGACTTAAAATTATGTGATCTTTGAGCCCAGTAGTGAAGGATAAAGTCCAAGTAGTTTCTGCAAGGTAACACAGAACACAGCTGCCTGCTGCAACTGGAAATGTTGGTATGAGAGCAGTTTTGGGAACTAGAAATTCAAAACAAAGAGTTGAGTCACGTGACCCATTGAAATAGTGATTATAGCTGCTTTAAGTAATGTTTTTAATGTTGGCTTTTACATGTAATTGAGCACTTGTTTTACTGTGGTATTGCCACTTTTACATATACTGTAAGTAAAGGATCTGAATTATTACAATTAATAGTGAGAGTTTCTTTTTCTTCAACATTTTGTGTTGTTTATGTTGTGGTTACTTGAATACTTATTTATTCATTCCATAGAGTTGTGCAGTGTTGAGTTTGAAATCTGGAAAGTTGCACTCCCTTGCCTAAGCTTTCAGTACCAGTGCAACATCATCAGACAGCGTAGAAACACTGGTCATGATTGATGGTCAGTCACAGGCGAAAGAATAGTTCTCAGAACAATGACCCGTTTCACCTGTGGCAGGGAGATGAGTCGGTAGCTATGGAAACAGGAAAAAAAAATACCCAGCATGTTTGGATTTACAAGTATTTGGCATTTGTTTTTAATTAAAAGGTTTGAATTAACACAAAGGGTTTACTGCACCCTAATTAACATATGAATGTGGATATGGGCACATTGTTCCAGGGCCACTACATGATGTTGTACAGTAGATCTATACATATACAGTAGAAATTGATGTATTTCTGTTGCATAGTATAATACTTAAATCATGATATGCTTGTAACCACCACTACACAGTAGCTAGGGAGGACTAAAGGGAGGGAAAATTCTGCCTATTGTATAGAGGTATAATGGCGCTCTGCCTGAAACCATTGATTTGTTGCAGGTCTGAGGGGGCTGGGCTGCACTGGGGGACTGTGATCACAGGGGGCTGTACAACAGTAGCACTGTCTGTGGAGAGCAGAGCTGTTGCTAGGTACACATTTTACTGTCCTGATCCCTGAATGCAGCCAGCCAGAGATGCACTAGATGACACACAAGGTAGGGATAAACAGAGTAAATCCTACATTTGAAGTGGTTTCCAACAGGGTTTTTCACAGAGGTCATCAGAATCAGGACAGAGATTATGTGTAAAGTGTTAGATTGGCAAGGCAACCTGTAGGCCAAAGAAATCCAACCTGAGGATCATGAAAGGGTAAGAGAGGCACATCATCTCTAAATACTAAAGCGCTCCTGCCTGAGCAAGATAAAAATAGATGAGTCATACAAACTTATACAACAAAATGTAATGGTGAACAAAACTGTGCAAAACTATGCTGATTTTACAGTCACAAAAATATAACCTATCATATTGAGGTTAAAATAGGCAAAAATAAATGTAATATGTCCCTCTTTGCCTTTTGGCTAGGCTTCCAGTGCTTTTGAGAATTTAAAATTAATAGAGAAACACTGATTACACTGGTCCCAGTTGAGCTTGTGTCCTTGGGCTTTTCACACATTGCACGCCATTATGCATCCTGAAAGGCCAAATCACTAAGTCAAATTTAAATAACAGGACAGCCATGGCAAGGAAAATTAGAACTTGGAATTGCAGACATTTGTCTTTTTAAGCTGTCTGGTGGTGAGAATGTAGCTCTAAAAGTATTTGCATTATTTGGGAACTAGTAGGTTGAAAAACTTGTGAGGAGGGAATTTCAAATGTATAGCACTCTCATCTGTATATGTATAATCTATATTCAAATGCACATAATCGCTCGGATGTAGCTTAAAGACTTAAGAAAGGATTAAAGTAAATAAATCTGTTTACAGTGTCATGATGTTTTTAGCGAAGCTAGCAACAAGGCTCCTGAGTTGGTGGTTTGTCAGTCAACCACTTTTTTCCAGACTGAAATATTTCAACTATTAGATGGACTGCTGTGGAATTTTGTAGGGACATTATGGTGCCCAGAGGATGAATCCTAATGACTTTAGAGATCCCTTGACTTTACTCTAGTACCACCAGCGAGTCAAAATGTTCTCTTGGATTCACAGATTGGCATAAAATTTTGTACAGACATTAACGGTTCCCAAGCGATGTATCCTAATGACTTTAGTGATCCCCTGACTTTTCCTCCAGCGCCACCATGAGGCTGACATTTGTGGGTTCACAGAAATGTCCACTGGATGGATTACCATTACATTTTTTGCAGACATTCATGTCCCCCTAAGGATGAATGTTAATCACTTAAGTGATCCCTTAACTTTTCATCTAGTGCCATCCTTAGGTCAAAATTTAAATATGTTCTATGCTTTGGTTTATGACTGAACATCTGCAAACCTAATGACATTCCCATCAGCAAGACCTGCACTTTGTGATAAGTGCTAATTAGCAAATGTTAGCATGCTAACACGCTAAACTAAAATGGTGAATGTGGTTAACATTATACCTGCGCCAGCATGTTGGCATTATCATTGTCAGCATGTTAGCATTTAGCTTAAAACCCCACTGTGCCTACAGCCTCACAGAGTAGTGAGCATGGCTCTTTAGTCTTGTTTTGGTTCACAGATAAAGGACAATGACAGAATGCACAAATATAGACATTCTTGCATCAATCTTCACTAGAGATAACATCTTGTCCTGTCAGATTTCATTACACATAAAAAAGAACTACAGGCCACCTGCAGATTTTTTCCCTAGACAGGACTGACAACACCATGTAAAATGTAGTTCATATTCTTAATGAGCAGATGGGTAATAAACAAGTGTACAAATTGTTTTGTTTTGATTTGAGAAACTGTAGCAGGCAGTTTTACAAGCAGCTGTTCTTCAACAATTACGTTTTTTGTTGTTACGTTTTATTTTCTGTGTTGTTAATATAATCAAAAAAAACAGATCCACTCATCATGTGATAATTTATGTGTGGTGGAAAGATCTTTTTATTTGAGTCTCTTCTCATCTGGATGTCATAAAAATTGAGGAGTGAGAGAGCCCTTCAGACTCATGTTTCTAACTGCTGACTACTTTTTATTCACTTGCCATAACAGCAAGAATGCAACTAACCGATATAATTAGCCAGTGTCAGTGAACAAGTGGCTACATGTGTCAGAGAAGATATAATACAACCAGTTGTAGTGCCAGTTACAGAGTTTTAAGGGCACATTAAAGTCAATGAAAATGAATAAGGAAACCATTCAATTTAGTCTTATTGTGCTCCGTCCAAGAAACAGCATTAAATCATATCTCCGTACTTCCCGAGTGCTAATAAAGTGAGCATCATTCAAGGTCTAATGGACGACATATTCAAACTGAGCCAAAGAGTCCATGTTTAAGAGTCGTCTATATTTCTACGAGAATCAGGAGCAAGATGGATGGATGGTTCTTTTAATATATTTTAAAAAAAACTCTACTTCTGCCTTTCTGATCTATATCTGCTTTACTGTGGTACATAATTGATAAAAACAAAGATAAGTGTACAAAAATCTAGATACGTCAAACTATCATTTGTTTTTTATTTAAGAATGCTCATCTGTAATAAGAAGCCCTTCATAAGAGAGGGCAAATGTATAAGGAGATGGACAACTATTATTATTAGCCCGGAAGAATCCATAAAATACTGACCCTAAATTAAACATGAAACAGTAAGGGTCTAGCTTAGGGACTGTAATTAATTAGAAGAAAAACTCTTTGATCATGTTTATGCTTAGAAGGGAATAATAGTGTGGGGGGCAAAAGATAGTGTAAGTAAAAGACTGGGGATTGAATAAGATGACCCATTAATTAACACTGAATAACAGATGAATTATTGTAATTTAATTCAGTCATCCTACAAAGAAATAATTACTGTTGCATGTATAATGTAGAGAGGGGGAAATGTATTGTGATCTCCGAGGCACTGATCTTGTCAATATATTCATCAGTGGTGAGGGCTTGGCCTCTATTAGCCTTCAAACAGGGTATTTGATTGTGAGGTTCAATGTATTTAATATTCGTCAACATTCAATTAGCATGCTAATCTTACCTGTAACAGTAGACCACGGTGGTTGCAAATCTAATGAATGGATGAAACAGAAAGATAAACTATCTATAAAGTAAATGTGATACAACTGGTGAACGCAGATGCTCAAACAGATGTTAAAATCAAAGAGCAATGATTATTCACCTACCTTTTTAAAAGCCATGTTTCAGTTCTGAGCGAGCGATGGGATATTTTGAGCAGATATTTTAGCAGTAAACACGCAAATAAATTTACTGAGCATATACTTTCTCCTTTAAATATAATTTATGTGCCTGCAAAAAATATTTCTTCAATGCCCAAAATGCCACACTGCATGCTCAGGATTGAGGCACGAATATAAATCCATACAAACACTGGGATACAATCAATTAGTAATGGTTGTAGCTTAAACATACTGTATCCCTAAATGTTTTCCTCTGTTCACTCAGTTTGTTCAGTGAGCTTTAAATTAGGAGAAATGTAACCACATCTGCAACTACACGCAACAATTTCAGTCAGTTTATGATTGTAAGGCTGCAAAAAAAGTCTTCACAAAAAATGTTCTTAGAGAGCAGCCAGGGACGTTTTGAAGCTTGTCATTAAATTCAAACTGATGCATGTTCTCGCAACTCTCCCATGAACACTGACATCTTATATCAGTATGATTCAGTATTTCCTACATTTAATGGCCTCTCGTGCATTTACTGTCTTGACATTGTATCTTATTTCTTCTGTGTTCAATTTTGTCCCTCTTTTTTTATACCAGATGGACATATTTTATTCTGCATAAAAGAAATTTAGATTTGCATTGTTTACTGGGATGTGAAAACTACTGAATTATGTGCATATTCAAAAACACCAAACTAAGACTTTGAAAACGTCTCATCAATTGTTCAGAATTGAGACACAAATATAAATCTCATATGTCTGAATGAAAACATTGAGCTGCAAGGGAGAAATAAAACCCTCCTGATGAGTAAACAAGCAGTATAATATCTGTGTTACAGTCTAATTGCATATGAATGCTATTCCTGGGTGTACAATAGTGTATTTTCACTGAGCAGGAGCCTAGGCTTATGATAGGACCCCCCCCCATGGAGCTGAGTGGGAACTAGATGTGGGAGCCATGCTCTGCTCTATTACAGCGCTGCTGCAGCTCTGTGTACTCAGCTTTTGGCAGCAGTGTTTGTTAACGGGACCTCAGTCAGCTACTGGCAGGGCCACACATCTACCAGCTAATAAAAATGTAACAAACATAATGGGGAAAATTTAAATCAGCAAGCTCAACATAAGAGACATCAAGGTTTGACACCTTGTAGCGCCCCCCGCACTGCCTTAATGAAAACGTGAGGAGACTCCTAAAAACAAAATAGCTCTGCAACATTCACAAGTGCTGTGTTGGTGTTTTTTTTTTTTGCAGGAATGTGTATCATGACATCCAGGAGGGCTCCAGAAAGTCTCTTGCTGTTGACACTATTAGCCACTTTAACAGGGAAAGACAGTTTGCTTTTGAAATTCACAAGTAATCTTCTGCAGGATGCCAAATCAAACTGAAACTTCTCACATATAAATAAATATAAACAAACTACAAAGACATTATTCATAATGACTAGGAGACATCTGACAAGATTTATTTAATACATGTTCAAATCTGCTTTCTCAGATATGTTTCTTAATCATCTATATCTGCTCCCTGGAGTGCTTCTTTCTCCCACTTTCAAATGTAGGAGCTGTTTTAGGAAAATAGCTTATGGCTTCAATGCCAATGAAACAACAAGGCATTTTCTTAGTCTTTCATCGCATATTCTCCCCTGCAGAAGCACCCCAGTGGCAGCTGATTCTGTGCCTGTTTATAGCCAGCGATGGCAGCTCTCAAATGAGATTACAATATAATACAATACAATATTATAATGAATCAGATACGAGTGTGACCACTGAGTTGATCTGTGTATTGTGGTCTTATGAGAAGACCACAATACACATGTTCTTGTCAGTTTCTCAACCTGGGTTGTTGTTATTCATTAATTTCCACAAAGTATTAGTTTATTGGGACTTTTTACCACAGTTGACATGCCTCCAGCCATGAGTGGCCAGCAGCTACAAGCTTGGAGCTGAGACATCATGTTCACCCCATCACTTGTTTATCTGACTACCCGTAAGTTTAAAAGCAGAGTTTCCCAAACTTCCTTGCTGCAGACCGGTACTGGGACACAGAGCATTTCCTACTGGCTGCAAGGAAACAATATGATTCTGCAAAAAAAAGGCTTAATGATACTTATATAACTTTATAAGTTATCATAGACTAATCTGCAGTAATTATCTTGAACTAAGCACATTCTGTGTTGCATTATACCTCATAATTCCCCAAAATATTTATGGATATGACTTACCAGATTTTTAATAAAAATAGGTTATCAAGGTAGGCCACTAAATGTTTGTATTTTTTATTTAGTAAAAAACTAAAAGGAAATACAGAGCACATAAAGTTAAGTTTTGGTTTCTGTTTAGAAACTCATAAAATCCAGAGAATCCTCTCATATCAAAGCTTACTTGTGTTTTGGGAGAATAAACAGAGCAAGATCATACCTCAGCCAAAAAAAAAACATACACGATTTGCTGACAAGCATGTAGCCTCGTGCAACCAGAATATGTGTCCTAATGTCATCTTCCAGTGTTCGTACTAAAGTGGTGTCAAGAAGACTTAAACTCTGGAATTACAAACCCTCTGAAATGGTCAGCACTGCTGAAATGGTTGGAAAGCCCTGGTTTAGAGAACACACTTGTTTGCTTGGTCATTCTGTTGCTGTGCCAGGTCAGAAATGAAGAGCAATTCAGAGAAATGTGTTTGTGTGAAAATGGTCACTTGTCCCATATGTGTCACCACAGTTAGTGTAATACAGTAGGAGGAATGATATTCTGTGCAATTCTTTCCAAACAGCATGCAACCAAAAGTAAATAAAAATATCCCTCTGGTTTAAATATTTAAAATCCCAGCTGTAAAAACAGCATCTTTGTTGATATAAATGTCTGTGTTGAAATGCCTGTAAAGTTAGATCAAAGTGGAAACACATTTGAACCTTCTGAGGACAAAACATTTCTATTCTATCCCAGCCCTGCTGATATTTTAGGCCTTTGCTTCTTGCATACATTAGTCGCTGTTGTCCATCAGCACACATAATGAAGCGTAATGGTGGATAATTTGTTCACTGATGCACTGCCTTTTAAAGATGATTCCATCACAGTAGCTCATACAGTGCTTTTGGTATTCACAGTGTGAGCTCAGCACTCCTGTACACACATGCAAACACATGTGCACAAACTATTCTGCGCACATACAAACAAACACACACGGACACACACATGCATACACAATGAGATTGCAAAAGGCTGACAGTTTTACTGAAATCTGTTTGCAAACAAACGTTTGGTAGAATGTTCTCCACGGGAGGCAAACGATTAAACAAACTGCATGCAGAGGACCAGCAGTGTTGAAACACACGGACAGTCATGGAAGCATACACACAACACACTTGCATCTGCCACACATCTGCATCACACACAAGGACACACAAAGAGCATGTTAACCCATCCACATCCTTTTATTACACACAGATGTATAAAAAGTAGATGAAAGTACAACCACAGCAATAACAGCTGCACTGATGACAACACTGAATTTTGTGTAATTGCAACCAATTTTAGTCCAATCTTTCCCATTTGAGCGCCTTTTAAAGGCAAGGCAAATGACACCCAAGGGAGCAAGATCAAACAAAGAATTCTTAGGGGGCAATTGTAAGAACTAAATATATGGCCTCAAGCTGGAAATGATCATTGATCATGACACACTTGATATTGCAAAATAAAAGTGCTGCACAGATGTAATACTGTGATGAAGATGCAAAGCTCTTACTGTAAGGCATAAAACAGCAGGAATTTTAACTTTCTGCAAATCTTTAAATCAGCACTATATGTGCAACAAAGGTTTTCAGTGTTTTTTGGGGTTTTTTTGTATGTGTGTGTGTGTGTGTGTGTGTGTGTGTGTGTGTGCATGTGTGTGTGGCTGAGCACAGTCAGAGAGGATAATGTACATGTAATGACCCTCACTGTACAGTGAGTCCTGCTGTATGGCAGCACTGCACCAAGACAGAAAATAGAGCAATTTCCTTTTGTGCTCTGGGTTTTCATTTTTTATGCCACTGGAGACTGCAAGAGGAAAATATCTTTTAAAAATCATTTCCTTCATTGCATTTGATTTGCATATGAACCATCTAATGCTGAGAGATAATAATGAATTATCAATGACATATAACAATCTAAATTGCTCACACAGTGATACCAGAAAACATATTATAATAATGACTCCAGCATATACATTACTTGCATATTAAATTTAATGGCATTAAAGTCCTAAGTGCCTTTTCGATGTCTTCCCCTTCATTCGACTCCCTTGCAACACTGCAAAATCTGCTGGTGTGCAGAAATGTCTTTATTCTTTGAAGCTATTACAAGGAGTAACTCCTGCTCATGATAAAACAGCCCTACAGTAGACTATGATTTGATACTGTTTCTCATCCAGCACAACAAAGCAGAGAAATATCAAAGCAGGAGTACAGCAAAGGACTACATGTAGAATTGCACCACAGAACACACTGCAATCAAAGAGTTAATCTTGCCTAATCCAGTTTTGTTCAAAATAAATTACATCAAGATGATGTTGTTTGATATTGAAAACACATTTCTAAATCATCATCTAGATGTTATATATTTTATGATTTCCAGTGTCTTTAGTAGCTCCACGGAAACTCTACAAAATTCACATCACCTTGTAATTAAATGTCTAAAGGATTGTATATAAAAATGAAACATCTGTTGTATGTATGTGATAAACTGCTTGATAATGTAATGACAGTTTGAGACAAATAAAAATTGCATAAAGTATAGTGCAAGTGGAGGCAAATGCACCGTAGGCGGCGCCAATTTAGGCGTAGACATGTCGGCATGAGTTCAAGGTTTTTCAGCTTTAGTGAAAATGTGTATTATGACTCCAATTAACGGACATACAGAGATAAGAAGGAGGAAAATAGGGAAAGAAGTGTGCATTGTTGAGATGAATCAGAGGCTAATCTGTAACAACCCTGTTTCCTAGAAATTACATTTATATAGTAACAATTTGTTTTCCCAGTTACGTACGTGACAAACTGTCTCCATTATGTTCACATGAGATGTTTTTTTGAGTAAATAAAGCGTTATATTTATGCATCAAGTCATATGAGTCATATGGAGGTGGTCAGAGTGGATGCTGGATGTACGAAGCTCAGGAGGACTCTGATACCATAGACTGGGGTCAGGTCAGGTTGAGGCAAAAAAAAAACCCAAAACCCCCCCCCCAAAAAAAGCATGTTATTTAAAGGTTTGGGAAAGGTTTTAGCTGGAGGTAAATGATAATAAAGTGAACACGTTGTGTGTCATGCTTCAAGTACCTCTTGACTTTTTAATATCTAAGACAATAATTTTTCTCTAACCTTAACCAAGTGCTTTGAGTTCCTAAACACAACTATAAAAAAACATTAATAATGCTATAGTTGATAGAGTGGATATTTTATTGCAAGAGAAGATATTTTAGGGAAAACAAATTAAACATACTGTGTAAGTGAGTGAGCATTTTGCAGAGATATGCTCAGTATGAATAGTTTGACACTTGGCAGATATCGTATATTCATTAAAAACCTTTCCTCACTGTGTTGATGAAGCATCTCTCTCAGAACGCAAACATAACTTCTAGAAAACAAGGTTGGGTCAGACACACAGATCCTGACACATCATTTTTTATTTAATAAAACATTTTTTATGATGTTTAGGATGTGTGTTTTATGTCAAGCAATGTGTCCCACATCTGCTTTAAAATCCAGTGTTAAGCCCTGCAGGATTTGTCCATTATCACTCGAAAATGCTACAACTTTCCTTTTGAGGTAATAATTAATTAGCCAAATTGACTATAATCAAGCCGCTATTACATCATTATCAGCTGTTGCACATGTGCACTGTATGATGAAAACAGGTGTAAGTGATGTCCAGCCTTTATAGATATGGTCTGCTGTATGCAAATAAAGTAGCACTCTCAGAATGTGCTCACTGCAGGCAGCTGTAGAAAACCAGTAAACAAAACTCACTAGAATGCAACCAAACTGGTTTAAAATATGTTATTAGTGTTTGTTATTCAGAGATAGCCCCTCTCTGTCTATGTGAATTGCTGCTACTGTCTCCCATAATCACCGTGTGACACTGAGGCACTGCTCTTCACAGAGAAATAAGATGAAAGGTAACAAACACACAGACATTAGATCATACCAAGGTCCAAGGACATATGACTTCCTGAAATGGATTGTCATCCAATGGGCAACCGCAGCTAGGGCAAGGTAACAGGATAATAACAAATGCTGTCACAGTTCATTAAAAAGAAAAAAAAGAGAAATAAGAGATAGCTTGTATCATCAAATTAAAATAAGTTTGACTTATAAACATTTGCTAAACATTGTCACTCTTATTCCAAAGTACCTTACACTATCAGGGACATGTTTTTGAACATTGGTGATCCCTCCACCTCCAATTTTCACCTTAGTGTCATGCAGGTTGTGGTGATGATGCATCTTTAAAAATGTAAAAATAAACATTCTTAACTACAAACCTAATAATCTCTGTTATATAATTTAATTTATACAGATTTCTCCTTCAACTCACATCTAAATCATGTCTCTCCAGTGAATGATGGCATATCAAAGGCAGAGGAGACAGGAAATGGAAATGTACTCATATGTTAGGATGACTCATGATAGTGACTAAAAGCAGCATCTATTTAATGCCCCACACCAAAATCCCTCTTAAATATGAGGAAAGTAAACTAAAATAAGAAAAACTTTTCTGTTTCTGAGTGACACAGCCTATTAACGCAGAGGAGGTCAAATCAAATCAGAGCCCATCAAATTAAAAGTAACATGTCAAGACAGAATATACCCCAGCAATGCGTACCACGCTGGGCATCCACAAAGCAATAAATTGGTCGGATGATTGGCTATTAAAAATATGTGAAATTAGCTTTCATTGCATAACATCTATCACAGCATGAGCCTTTCAGTATAATGGATGAGACGAAGGTGAAAACTGACTTGTAGAAGAGGGAAAAATTACTGAAAGGCTCACTGGCCATTTTAATTTCTTTTTAAATGTACTGTTTTTCATCCACTTGTATAAAGAAAGTGAGGATTTTAACAGATATGTTGTTTACACGCTGAATACGGTGAAAAACTACGGAATGGAAAATGAGGAATTTCGGCCTTGGATTTTATTATTAAACCAAACTGGGGATCTAATAAACATTTAAAACTAAAGTAGTGAAAGGTCTGTTTGACAGATTTCACAGGATCATAAGCTCATCCTGCATTCAGGGCTACACAGCCAACAATGGCTGACACAGAAGTGTGTAGTACACAGATGATAATGATGTTGTGAATATAGAGATCAAAGTCTTCTCGCTCTGGTGATTAAGCGTCCTAACAAATGCATGTATGAGGACAGCCTTATCACCTAGGACCACACAGAGGCCTTTCCATATCTGTCGCTCTCAGATGGCCAACCTGCGCCTGCCATGTGCTACGCTGCCAAATAAAAGCACCACAGGCATTGCCTCTGTGGCCAGCCTGGCCTGCTCATTTGACTGATGAAAGAAACCATTCAGAGTTGCTCAATTTAGAAAAAGAAAAAGTTTTGAATGTCTTATCACTTCAGGACAACTAGTCCTAATTAAATGAAGCACAGGGAGGATAGAAATCTGGCAAATTTGTTTGGCTTGTTAAAACTTCACAGCTTTTGTGAACTTGTTTACCTTGCCTCCAATTTTCAGCCTAAAGCACACACACTGTGTGTCTTTATTGTTAGCTAGGAAAATGATCTTCATTAGTACACAACTGGAAAAAGGAAACAAGAGTGGATGGGCTTTACATAAACGTTAATATGTCTCATTTTGAAATTGCGTCTGTGCTTTTCACCTTGCCCAAGCAGGAAACACTCCCATTCAGCATACAGCTTGTTTTCCCTTACGCGGGTTGACAAATTGGTTTGACCCCTTATTGCAGCATCTCGTAAGGTTTATAAATGTTCTGAACCAGTGTGATTAAGATCGGCTTCAGTCATTACACTAATGGACATGCATTTTAATTAATGACATCCTCATTTGCATTGCATGTTAATTATCTAAATCATTTTGTCTCATCTGTTCACTGTAATTACTACCTATCAGCAGCTTCACTGAATCAAGCCATTTCCATGAGATAACCCTTCTCTCCCTCTATCGCGCCATGGAAGACGTGCTTGGTTATATGACTGAAGTTATGATGTTTAAGGTAGCAAGATAAAAACAAACAAAGAACTTTATAATCAGGTTACTATGGAAATGGCTCTAAATTTTTACAAAGCACAAAGAACTCGTATATAATATACACCACAAGTTTGGTATTGTTGTTCTGTTGATATGTTGATATAAAGTCACAAAGCATGATATTCTCAGAGTCAAGGATGTGATGGTGCTACATGTTAACAATACACGTTAAGAATATTTGTGGAGGACTGGTTGTTGTTCCCTGTGAGAATGTACAAGTACATATACTGTATGTGAAGGCTTCTTTTTATATGATTTTATATGAAATGCTTGACGAAGGACGCTTCCGTGAACTTTGCGCAGCTATTGAAAACATTTAAGTGTTGCAGGGCTGATTTCGTGACAATGACTCATCACTTATTCTCCTACGCACCTGTCTGAATACAACTGATGATAAAGATCACTTTTCCAACTTTCTTTGTGATCAGTCTTTTTGAATGTCTATAAAGTCCATCAAACAATAAAGGTGTTATCATTCACCTGTGTTTTATTTTAGTCAAGAGACTTCACAATTGATAATGTTTTGATCAATGGTCTCAATGCAGCATTGCAAGAATTACTGTTCACCTTGTTTAACAGAGAGCATTTCTGAGCAAATCAATATTTTATAACCACTCAGTTATCTGACTGCAATAAGAAAAATTACGTCAATGAGAAAAAAATGTCTGTTTATAATGAAACAGAATATAAGTGACCATGGAGAACAGGAAGGGATAGAACAGATGTTTAGTGTGTGCTAACGGAAATTTAAAAAAAAAACAAACAAAAAAACGTGGTGTGTACATAAATCTTTAAGGACAAATACAGAATATGAAATAATATACAGCTGTCAGACACTGGCTACAGACTTCTACTGTCTGACCCTGGCAGAGAAAGTCTACAGCCAGACATGACATGGAAGAATAAAAAGTAATGCGTTCTTACCTGAGAGTAAACATCTCCACAGGAGAGTAGGCTGACACTGTGATAAAAGCAGAGACGGTTTCCCTCTGTCTCATGGGTGTGGCTGGCACCATGACCATAAAGTTATTATCCAGCCTGTGTTCAGCGAGGGGGGGAGGAGTGGGGTTCTGGTAGAGCCTCACACCGCCGATCCTCTTCAGAGGTGTGGAGGTATAGGACCCAAACAGCCCTTCCTGGCTTGAGCGGATGAAGCTTTCCTTCCTGGCCTCCTCTGAATGGCACTCCCCTGCTTCCATGGACTGTAGCATATAGTAGAGCTCCACTGGGGTGCCCTCAGACACTTCGAGGTTCCTCTGGCGTCCTGGCACTACGCTGGGTGGGCTGAACCAGCTAGCCAACGGCTCCAGCTCAGCCACACACAGCCCCAGCTCCCCCTTCAGCTGGCAAGTGCCACGCACCTCCTGGGTCTCATGGAAAGCAAACATATGCACGCAGGGCAGCTTGTCGATGGCACTGTAATCGTCCCAGTCTCTGCCTGCAACATAGAACAGAACCTGGACTTTTGGCTTAGCCAGGTGAATCCTGTTATTCATGATAAAGGTCTGCACCTTCCAGTTGAAGGTAAAAACAGAGGAAGCAGGAAAGGTGCCTGGGCTCTGTAGGAGCTCCAAAGGGACAGGCTGCTCCACAGACAGAGGCCCATAGCTAGCGTTCAGTGAGGGCAAACTTCTGGCCTGGTAGATGAAGAAGGGCTCAGTCCGCGACAATAGGCTAGAGTTCCTCATGAAGTCCTGGTTGGTTTCCTTCAGGAAGAACGACAAGTCAGCGTTGAGCACCTGGTAGTTGACAGGCAGGTATGTAGGGATGGAGGAATATCTCGGTAATCCCTCTAAGACTCGACAGTTGGCTACTGCAAAAGAGAAGAGAAGAGTTGAATCAGGACAAGCTTTCAGTGAAACTAGAAGCTAGTAGCCAGTGACAGCCATTTGAAGCAGTAAAATCCCTCTATGTTGACCTCTGGTGCTCTATACTGATCGTATTGCGTTACATTCATTCATTTGTCACATATGTTTTCATGCCCTTAATCATCTCTGACTTTGTCCATACACTGTGTACTGTTGTTGGCAATGGACATTAGGTTGTGAGAATGTTGCAGGTTAGTTCCCTGAGTGTTTACCTAGTGTAACTGTGAAAAGTATAAAACACAACAAACAGAAGGCCCACACATCTGGAATGATGATTGTGACTAATATATTTTCCATTGCCTGGTCCTCCAAGACATTGCATTCTAATTAGAGTTGAAACAATTAACATTAACCAAAACCAAAACCAAAATGTTGAAGCTGGAACCAAGTATGTTCACTGCTTCCAGCTTCTCAAATTAGAAATTGCTCCACATCATGAATTAAATTTTGAGGGTGTTGCGGTGTAATATCATCATATAGTATCAGTTATGGCTGGGTATCAAAAGCCATGGCTGGATCAATTTGTTACGGGGCCACAGGGGAAAAAATTTGCTGTGGGACCCCTTTTGACCACCCACTCTGTGCATTGTTTATGTACCAACCAATACTTCTATGATGGAATAATACTACATAGCCCCAAGGTTTCTGAGAATTTGTATTCAAATTAATACTGTTTTGGAACTGACTGAAATGTGTCCGCACCAAGTGTCAAAAATGGTCAACCATTAAATGTTGGCACTGAATCCTTGGCATTTGTAATCCTGTTTAGTTATTCTTTGATCAAATAATTCCTGATTCTAATCACAACTTTGGCAATTTTATTGTATTTAGGCAAAGTTCTTGCATGTCTTCTTGTGCAACATTTGAGAATTTTTGCTTTTGAGGGGGAAAAACATGTCTATATTTCTCAAAATAAGGTATTAAAAAAAAGTGATTGGTTGGTTTTTGTATCACATTTATATTTGTATAAGTTCTGATACCCTGGTATCCCACTGTTGCATACTGAAGGTTTACAGCCACTTCAACATGTGTATTATAGCAGTGAGTGGACTAAGAATAGTGAAGTAGGCTGGGACAAAACACAATATTTCTGCTGCAAGCAGAAGTTTTCAATCATGTTTAGATGTATAGACAACTGGTATGACTATTAAATCAACTAAATATGTAATTAAAAATTTAGCCAAAATTAGCCCATTTAGCCCAATTACAATACAGCCCACTGTGCATTTTTGCCCTCCAATGTTCAAGAGCAAAAAAAATCATGTGCTGATACAACAGATTGGCAGTTCCTTTGTTATCACCTATGGCCCCACTGGTTGAGGAACTGCACAGCACACACACACAAAAAAAGATTTTAATCACAATGAGAGTGGGCTTTGACCTTCTTCTCAAGAGCAGTCTGCTGTGTGATTATACTCCCACACCACACTTCCATCTTCATGCTAGCTGCCAGAGGATTTCTTTCCTCTCATCACCTGTGTAAATCAATGTCCTGACGGTTTACAAATCATACAGGGCTTTGTGAGTCATGGTGGCCCTCTTGACCTCATTGCTGTCCCACTGAAGGATGCAAGGGTGCAGGCGAGCTGCAACCCTCAACCCACAGGTGCAGCATCACTGCTACTCAGAGCATCAGTTAGCTGATTCAGAGTAAACACCCTGATTCAGACTCTGGCTTTATTCGACAGGGAACATAGACTTGTGAGCAACAGAGTACCACAGAGCAATTTGTATTTTTCCTGAACAAGCAGGAGTTCTGTGCTGTTTGTTGGGACGAGGCATTGTTGTGTACGCAGTGTTACGCTGCTGACAAATGAAAAGCTTGATAGTCCAGCAAGAGCAAAGCAAGACAGAACAGGAACAAAGTCATCCTCTGGTCTCTGGGTAGTAATGTTACCACTGTCATGTATCAAGTAAAGCCAAAGCAAGTGCTCTCTCCACAGGCTTGAGCACCTCACTCTCTGTGTTGTAATGTGATTTATTGTCTTCACAGCTGACATAAAGGATTAAAATGTGCTCATATTTGTGCTTATACACACAAGCTGGAAAATAAGATTGCAGGCTTAGACTACTGCTCACTCCTTATCAGCAAATAATGAAATAAATGCATTACATTGTGCAGCAACAAGAGGCAATTTTAATATTTTTGGTTACAAAGAAATAAAACAATTACATTTTGAGGGCAAAAACTCTTTTATCTGTGTGAACCAGAATATCCACTATTCAGGATGTGACCCCCGAAAAATTGTATTACAACTGTAATGAAATTCTTAAAGGTTGGATGATTTTGTTAAAACTCTGCAAGGCTGCTCTGATCATATTTTATAACAACAAACTAAAAAAAGAAAACATGAATACAGACAAAATGAATGAGTTTCCAACTGTTTGCAATTACAATGCAAGGCCCTCCTGTTTAATAAAATCATTCTTCTGGAATTTGTGTGGGCTATCTGCAGCTGTGACCCCTATTACTGTCCCCAACATTCTGACCACCAGCAATTTTACAGCTATGCATCAGAAACCAGACATGATGCGACTAGATATTTGGATGACACTATTACAACCTTTCAGGTAAATTCAGTGGGGCGTATAAGCATCCATATTACAAAACCTTATTCAAAATTATACAGAATTTCCTCTGGTTATAGTGTCCCTTAGGCCAGTTATCACTGTATATAAGCAGCGTACTATAATAATGGTGTACAGCAAAATTATCTTTGTTAAGGGAGTTAAACATTTTGGGAAATATGCTTGTTTGCTTTCCCTCCATGAGAGTTAGATGAGAGGATTGATATTGCTCTCATTTCTGTGCAGTAAATATAAAGCTACAGTATATCCAGCGGGAGGCTGGTTTAGCATAAAAAGGGATTAGAATTTGAAATTCAGTAATTACATTACAGTTACTGATCCCAGTACCACTCTGTTGTGTCGACAATGCAATTGCCAATTGACTGGTAAGCCTACATTCAGGAATCTCTTGGTTTGGTTCAGAGTGGGAGAGTGTGTGAGCTCCATTTCTAAACGTTAATACATAAGATGTGTGAATATTTTGGTGTGGAAGATTTGGAGTTGTTTAAAGACACATTTGATGGAGCTGTGCTGAGTAACAAAAGTAAAGTAACAAGTAATGTATGCAATTACTTTTACTGTTGAGAAATTGATCATAATTTCAAAGTAACCTGCCTAAAATTGGTAGTCTACTATTAGAATTTACAGTATTTAATACCTTTAGTTTTTATCAGCAGTCACCACCATATCAGATCCACTCTCAAGTCAACCTTTGTCAACTACAAAAACCTGTCACAATGAGTTGTGTGATAGTATCAAATGTCAATTGTCTTAGCAACAATAAGTGTATTAATAACTGCAGTTGTACTGTAGTAGTTGATGTATTAATAAGGAATGTTAAAGTATACCACATTTGCTTATCATATTTCTTTAACAAAAGGGGGAAGATGAGGGATTAAGGAATACACATTACTTCCAACTGGCAGAGAAATGCAGAGACAAAAGAAAAATAATGATAATTCAACTGAGAAAAATGTCTATTTCAGCATACACTTCATGATGCACATCATGTATAATTAAATTTCCCTATTGTGTGGCATTAAATTGTAAAAGGATAGCCAGCATTATGCTGAGCCAGATAAATTCAAATGTTTAAATCTCTTCATTTCCAAGTTTTAATAAAAAGGATTTTTCCCCTCTCTATATGGAAATGCTGCCGAGGCTGTGTTTTCCTCATGGAACAGCTGTCAGGACCTCTCGCTGATGAGACCTCAGTGATTGCAGCACACCACAAATACTGAGAGTGTATGTCGGCACATAAGTGATTATTGTAAGGTTTTAGCCACACTAGCTGGGTTGCACTAGGGATTATAATGTCAGTCAGTCAATCTGTGTAATCTGTGTATTTTAACAATTATTGGATGGATAGCCTTGAAATATAGTACCGATATTCATGTTCCCCACAACATGAATTGTAATCACTTTGGTGATCTCCTAATTTTATCTCTGGTGCCAATATTAGTTAAAAAATGTGTACAATACTTTGGTTTATGACCAAATACCTGCAAAACTAATGATATTCCCATCAGCCTCAGCTGTACTTTGTGTTTACTGCTAATTAACAAATGTTAGCATGCTAACACTCTACACATAGCTCAAACCACCACTGTGCCTTAAACCTACCTATAACCTATAAAACCTCACTAAGATAAGTTGTATTTGGATGACGTGTAAGGACTTCACACATTCTGTAAATATAGTCCCACTAGGACTTAACATGCAGAGACTTTAGTGCCGGCCAGAACACAGCTCTGCTAAGGAAGTTACAGGTTAATCACTGAGGTCAAAGGCACACTGGCAGTATTAAATGAGGGATGGGCAGGGTGTCTACTTCACATTTACTTTCTATGACCAGATTTTCCCAGCAAGATTTCACACAATCTTAAAATCTTTTGGAGTAAATGTGTAATCTCTGTTAGCACTGGTCTATTGTAAATTTAATCTAGAATCTAAAGCAATATGCAAGCATACAGCATGTAATAGCCTTGCAAAATATTTTAGTTCCAATTAGTTTGGTTGTCACTTAAAAATATCTGATGCCACTCTTGTACATACAGTCAATTTAAGATTCCCAGTTTCTGAGGTGGCCATTCAGAAGTTTTCTGTCAGGCAAGGCTAGGCAGAGGTGTTCAGGGAGAAAGGCATGTCCCAGATGAGTGCTAACTAGCCAAGCAACACCCCTCCTATACCAAGCCTCATACAGGCTCACTCATCCTACCACTGGGGCTCCACGCAAGGTTATGTAGAGCTGGAATAGGATTGGCAGAGCGAAGATCAGCCTTCACACTCACAGAGGCCGAGTAAATGAACAGCCACAATAGAGGACACCAGGGAAGGAGCGACCACGTTCCTGCTGTCCACTCTTGTAATAATATGGGTGGACACAGAAGTGAATGGCTGTCTAGGTGGCTGGCTGGTCGGTTGCCCGTGTTTCTGCTTCATCACACACGTCAAGACAGACAAGAAATAAGGAACAAGGGCAGAAAGCTCAATAGGAAGTAGCAGAAGTAAATGAGAAGCAACAATGCAATAGAGAAGTAATAGAGAAAAGGTTGCGTGGTGTTTCTGTAATTCCTGGGGATTCAGATTTTTTTTAATGATCACTCATGCAAGGTTTACATATGAAACACTAGCAGTCTGGATGTGTTTTTCTAGGAACATGCAGATCATATTACAAAGCTGACAGAGAAACGCTCTTTGTCAAGGTCTACGATTACACTCCCTTTGACCCTCATCCTGACTCTGAATCATTCTCAGCTTTGCCATGAATGCCAAACAGGACAGTCTTAAACATGAGGGATGAGAGAAAGCTCTCTAGTCCCATTGAATTACCCACATCATATTTCTCACCATGTTCAATTAATAGGGGCTATTGAATTTGTGACCATGCGTCAAGAATAATAAATACAATATTTCCTTCAAGGATCATTTGTGGATGATTTATGCTTTTGAGTCACCAAGAAATTCAAGAAAGAGGGACTGGAAAAAGAATCAATACATGACACAGTATGGTATTACTTCATGCCATCCTCCATAGAAAAGGAATCATTCAGGCAGATAGAGGTCTGTGGAGTCCGCCTGGCTGATAAGTAAGAGTCATGAAGGAGGAGGGTGCCGCCATAAATGAAAACTTTTTAAAGGGGAATATGCTACGCAGGTGACTCTTCTTTATCTCTGACATGTGTTGAATTCAATGTGCAATTATTGCTCTTGATTAAGGGTCAGTTTAAATTAATCTGTGTGTGTGTGCGTGTGTGTGTGAGTGCTGGCGGGCGACTGAGGGACCTGCTGGGGATGTTTGTTGCTTTGCCTCTAATGGATGGCCACATTTAAGACGCTAAGAGCTAATAAAGAGTAATGGGCCTGTGGCTTCACTGGGGAGGAGGAAGAGCTATTTTGAGTTCATGAGAGAAAGCATCATCTCGGGGATTAAAGAGTATCGACCGATGAAGAGTAAACACTGCAATGCCTTGCCGCTGGCCTATTTGGTAAATCCGCGGATAGAGAAGACGAACCCAAATAGGCGTCACTGTTAGTGGCTGGGCGGGTCAGTGGGGAAGTCATTAAGGGATGCTGAGAAGGGCCTCCAGGTGCTGTGAGGAGGCCTGATATGTCTGGAACAGTGTTATCACAGCAGGGGACTGCAGAGTGAGTGGCAAGAACCCTGGGCATTCTGGGTATCCTGCGGGCAGAGAACAACACATCCTTTGTGCCTTCCAGTGCACATGGCTGGAGGGGAAAGGGGCTGAGAGCTTTTGGCTTGGGCTGGGTGGGATGAGACAAGCACATATCTGTGTGCCAATCAGTATTCCCATGGCCCCTCCGGACTTTGCTAAAACATAAACTGGGTTTCTTAACGAATCTCTTCCCCTCACACTGGCCTTTATGGCAAAACGATATCGTAAATCAGGCTCAATACACAGGCATTCGCAAGGCAGAGTCAGTTGGCCTCTGTGTGATAGTGCAAGGATATTTAATGGTGAGTGAGCTCTGTTAGGACACGGGAACAAGTGGACACAAATCCAACAAGACTTATTGGCACTACAGAAGAGAGCTCAGATTGGTTAGAAACTATATTACAATTACACAGCAAATAGGATTAAGGGTAGGATTACATCACTATTGATAATAATCATTGTATCACAGAAAAAGTGGACATTCATATCTGTAATTTCTTATTGTGACATGTTACTGTAATTTCTATGTTCTAATACTCTATCATAGTTCATAGTTGATCACCAGGAAATCATGTTAACACTACACCAAATCAAGGAACCGAAGAAAATCAAATTAACCAAATGTTCAACACAAGCAAGGAAGATTGATTAAGAATGGTAACGCCTGTCTGTGATTTTGCTGCTCAAAAATGAAGTGTTGTCCCTGTCTGACTGAGTGTGAGGAGTACAAGGCTGATAATGGAAATGGGTGTGAATCAAGCCATAACATGTTTTTCTCCTCCTGGGGTCAGGATGCATTAATAAAAACTCTCCCAAACCAAGCAAATGCAACTTTGCAGTTCAAGTATGCATCAACTAAAAACAGTCTCACAGTAAACTTTTCTTACCTAGAATATGTTTAAGCCAAAATTGCGAGGCTTCTCGAGGGATGCTGAGGAGCCAGGGGATGATAGCAGTGAAATCCTTAAGTTAATTAAATCAGTTTATATAGTCGGTACGGAGGGAAGATTTTCCCCCAAATCCCTTTATTTATAGCAAGGTGTGAAAAACAGAGCTACTGTAGTAAATGAAAGACTTCTGTAGCACAGTGTCTGTGCATTCTTAAGTGCCTCCTTATCCAACCCTGCACCCTCCCCAAATCTACTGGTAAACCTCTCCCCAAGGTCACACACATATAGGATGATAAATTCAGCCTGAAGCTCTCCTGACAAGACTGTATTCCTATACATGCAGCCACAATGCAATGAATCATGGCTATGCTATGTTTATGAATCTATTATAGTTCTTTTCTAAGCTTTCTTTTCTATGTTCTACAGCATCTGACCATAAGGTGATTGGCAATGAGTGAACGATAATTATGCTGATAATTGACCTTGACTGGCTAATACCTTGCAGTACTTGTAGACTATAAATGCTTAATATGGATGTCTTCATTTGAAAATTAATGATGCAGACAAATTGAAAAGCAAAATTTGGAGGCGGTACAAACGCATTCAGAATTCACTCATTAGAAATATGTGAATGGAGAGACACAGGTGCACATTCACTCTAGGCTGTGCAAACTGAGGTAAAGATCCGTCTGCTTAAATTGCAACTGTTTCAAGTTGAGCAAGAAATTCATCGTTTTCCCAGGTTACACCATACCACTTCATTAATGCACAAAGACAGCAGCCAAAAGGAAAGGGTCTGGTGGAGAATAAATGAAACAACTGATGAGTTCCTTGTAAGTTATAAAATCAGTCTGTCTCAGCTGTCTGTCAAACAAATACACAGACAGATTTGGTAGGTTGTTACTGATATGGCTGTACTGTTTTTGAACTGTCATGCTAATGGAAAAATGGCTGTTTTTGGTGAATAAACATGGACTGCCAAAGCATTTGAGTGGTTAAATCCACACGAATACAGACAAAATGTGTTTGTGTCTGAATGGTTGCACTTGAAAACAATGGATTGCTTTGGACCATTTTTCTTGTTGGTACATTCAAGTCCACACTGTACATTCACACTGAAAGAGTAACAAGATTAAGTCCAAGATGACAGTATGCATACTAAATCTGCTTGAATTTTGACTGGTATTGTGGACTTAATTGTCCAACAAGGCAATGCACAGCAGAAATGGAGGAGATGCTTATAACTGAAAAAAAAAAACCCCAACTAATTTTAGATGTTGGTCAGAAGACTCCAGGAGCATAAAATATTAAATCTCGAATGACATTTTGCTTTCTCTTTGGTAAGTTTATAATTAGAAATTGGTATTGCAATAGTCAGACATCAAATTACATCAGTGCACATCTTGTATCATTTCCTGTCCGTATAAAATGGTTTGTTCTCTGCTAAAATGGTATATTCTGAAGGTTGGTACGTAGTGTATACTTAGATAAAGTGGGATACAGCTATGAAGGCACAAGCTACTGTGTGTCATCAGAAAATTTAACCAATTAAACCAAACACAGACATCGTACAAATGTCAATTTAGTGGCATCATAAAGTTCTCTGTCCAGCAACCAACACTGTAGTCTCTGGTGTCTATATGTTTTTGGCATGATTGGCATGGTACAGGTTGGAAATTCATCAGATTGGTGTCACCTCAGGTTAAGTCATGCTTCCAGTGGGTTTTTTATTTTTACACTATTTTCAACTGTCTTAACAAATCTATATATATATAAATTCCATGAACTAGAATATAAGACAGACAGTTAACCTACCAGAGCATATCAATATATAGAAGTATATAGTAGTAGAATAAACAATACAGTTTTATTATATTACTTTTGAAAATACTTTGGTAAATATTATGCTTATCCTCATTATTTTTAGTATTTTGTACAACAATAGAAAGAGATAGCACAGATGATGTTGACTCTGTACTTGCCTTCTCATCTTTGAAAACAGGTCAAGGTCCTTCCTTACTCAGTGCTGCACATTCTGTACTAAACTGTACCGGGGGACAAAATAAATAAACACGTACAGTACAAAGAAACACTAAATTAATTTGACAATGACATATGGAGGTAGGTAATCCGTAGCTTCTAAATGCAGAACAAATATCCCAACGGGTTGTTTACATCAATACATACGGCAAGGTCAGTGTTAGTGTATAGTCACTGGTAATGTATAATTTGAAATTGTTAATCCTTTGGGCCTATAAAAATACAATGTTTCTTTCCCTCTGTAGAAGAAGTGTGTATTCGCCCCACAGTGCCTTGTTCCTTTCTGAGGAGAGATTTTATTGTGGCTCCAGATGGACTGGCTTTAAATTTGCAGTTTAACCTAAAACTGGTGAGAGTAGGAAATAACTCCATGAACAAGTAGCTCTATTTTGAGCCAGGGAAAGAAAGCTATTAAAGCAGGGGGGAGAGAAATGCTGTTATTTCAGACTAGATTAGAGCGGAAGGCGGTCTGCTTTCACACTACTGACAAAATATGTTAGTTTTAAAGAAATATTTCCAACTAGCAACGCAGGGCACATTTTTTTCAAGGCACTCCCGTCCGGCTTCCAAGATGGACTTTCTTCCGGTGATTGACAACATCTCACTCCATGCTCAGGCAAATTCGTCTGTAGGAATCCTAGAAGACTACACAATTCCTCTTGGGCCAGCTATACAAGCTTTTTAATGTGTTCAAAAAATAGGCAAGAAAACAGAAGCTAATTATAATTTTAGTTCTACAAACATTTCTTGGATGCAGAGCTGCTCTGCAGGCAGAAAAAAAAATCTCTCACTGAGTTAATCCTCAATAGGCCAAGCTAACGAACCACATTTTTTACAGGCTGACTAATGTTAGACTGAACCCTAGTGAAAAGCAGAGAAGGGAGGGGGCAGCCAACATTATGAAACCTTATTATGAATACTCTTACTGTGAAAAAGAGAAAAGGGAATGCAGTCTAGCCATATTAAATTATCTATGTTAGCTGGTACACCTAGTTTAACTGTCATCTTAGCTGTGATGTGCAGCTGGTTGCTAGCTATTATTTAAAGATAATAAATGCTGTTGTTATGCACAAGAAAGAAAGGTCACTCTTTCTTACCTGAGATCCTTCAATGTCATTGCACAGTATAATGTCATTGTCTAAGCAATATTTATCATTGTAGCATTCGCTAAACCCCTCCTCACAGTAATTGCCTGATCATAGCTTTAGCAACCGTAACTATTACCTGCAACTAGTAACTAACATTACTTACAAAGCCAAGGAGTATATTATCAGTTAACTACATTATTATGTTGGGTTACAGATTACTTTACAAAAAAGCCCCAATCATGACCGACACATCCATTGTGTGGGAGCCAAGATGCTACTATGATAGAGTTTAGTAGCAACGCACTGTCAGCAGCTCTGTTCTGCTCTTTCTTTGGTTCGGAGACCTTTACACTCTGTCAGTTCCAGCCAAACCCATAACCTGAGACAGTATATATTTCCCAAACTTAATATTTATTACCTACATCAAGGACCAATTGTTTCAAAAACGTACAATGAGTTTCAAGTGGTAAATCTGCCACTGTTAAACTGCATGTGTGCCGTGCTAGATTGGAAAACTTGACAGGTGTATCAACAGTAATTGAAGGGGATGGGGCTTAGCAAAGGAGGCATCAATTAGCTAATACACTGTCCATTGGCTGCATCCTTAAATTTAATTGACTCCGCCCACGTAGATTAAACTCAATCAGTGATATTTTCTACACATCTAAAATAGATGTCCAAAAATAAACTTCATAGCAATTTGTGATGTGTAGCAGTGTTACTGCTGAGAGCAAAGACCTCTGGCCTTCCACACATCTTTCACATGCTCTGTCAATACTCTGGAAGACAGTAAATACTCAGCTGGGACAGTATGGTATCATCTATTGCTGATGAACTTTTTATTGCTCCAGTGGAGTGCCTCAGCCTTCAAAAGACAGCTGAGGTTACAGGTGTAAAATATGTCTGACTGTATAACTTTGACACAGCTGCTTCCCTTCATAAATTAGGTTGTGCAATGAAAATATACTATAAAACACAATCATATTAAAAAAAAAATACTGTATGCCTACCGTGCACAAGGGAAGACAGCTGTTAATATTTGAGTAAAAGGTGTATCAACTTGACCTCCAAGAATATTTCCTTTTTACATTTAGTGGCCTTTTGGGGCTGTCGGCAGAATTTGTAATTTGGTTCCCTTGCTCCAAACCAAAGAATGCAGCATTTCAGGTAAGTGCATTGAGGGTTCACACTTCCATTTTCATAAACAAGCCAAGCATGAAATCACATGGACTGACAGGTAACCTGCTTATTGGATGATTCTGGTGACTTGTCATTCTTTGTAAGCAGTGCTACAAAAACCCATTGGGAAAAAACAAAACAAACCTTATTCAAGAGACTGACAGAAAGTCATTCGACACTTTACTAAAGTGCTAGAAGGCTTTATTTTCTCTGGGGATTTCAACAACAATGAGCTAATGAAGAAAAAGTTTGATATGAGCTTTAGTTGAACGAGCAACTGGACATCATGCATCATAAATTTAAAGAATGATATGATAAAGGAAATTGTTGCTGTGATCAGAGTAAATCAGGTGAATTTGTCTGGATTAGCTTTCAAAGATGTCACATATTAAAGGGAACATATCCTGCTTTTTGTAATTTTCTGTCATTTATATACTGTTATAATGTTGATCGTCTATATAAACATGGTCAAAGTTCAAAAACATGATTGTATGTAAAGATGCCGCCTTTACGTCAAAAGCCACGGCTTCAGCCTGCTCTAACCGCTCCATTCACAAAGTTAATTCTACTGCCCCATCAAATTTACATCAGATTATTCTCTCATGCCCACAAACAGCTGTCTGTTCTGTAGCCTTTGTTGCTAAGGTTGATCTACGGATTGTTCACGTTGTCCACTCACATATTTTAGATCAGATTTGGGCTCCATCATGTACAGATGTATTTGAGAAGTTTTGTATTTCAAGTAAAGAATGAGAAAAAGAAGCAAAGTCCAATTACTATTTCTTGTTTACGTTGCCTCCAGATCTGGTGGAAGTCTGCCGAGGAGCAGCTTCAGGGAACAAGCCAATCAGAACGGAGTGGGCTAAACAGGAGGGAGGCCTTAAAGAGACAGGAGCTAAACAGCCTGTTTGAGACAAAGGCTGAACTGAGGGGCTGCATTATGTGCATTATGTGTCCTCTTTAATATTTAATATCAATAAATCCTTGGTCATTGGTCAATGCTGCCTTCTAAAAACACACCACACCGGGGTGTATATGAAAATGGATAAAGCCCAACTTTTTCTGGTGGTTTTAATGTGGGTTATTTGGCCAGCACCAGGGTTGAAATTAGCACCATTTAGCCTAAATGAACCAGATTAAATTGGAAAAGGCACATGATTTTGTTCAAACAGTACCAAAAAGGTTAGTCTTGTTTCTGATTTGTGCAGCTTTTATTCAGGTAAAGGCATCATTTGTACCAGTGTTTGGGAAGAAGTAAAAAGGAGACAGAAGATCTTATGTTGAGTTTATGGAAAAATGTGCTGCACTGGCTCAGTCATAGTACTATACCATTAATATGATTAAACCCCACTTTATCACCGGGATCCTGGTTTTCATGGTATCACCAATGCCAAGTTGTTACAGCATTGCTCTATTTCTACAAGAGATATACCAAAAATGAATCACAAGTTCACTTCCCCTTTCCCTCTGTGAAATTGTGTGCGACTCCAGATCTCTTATCAAATAATTGATAGAATGCCCCTATATAATATGCTTTCAGGTTTTATGTACTTTGTATGTTTTTGTGTGAGAGAGTATCTGTACTTATGTTTTTAGTTTTGCAGTATTTGTCTCAGAGGTGAGTCCATGTTTACTGTACCATATCGTGGGAACAGAAAATTCTTCCTCACTTCTCATCTGTCATCATTCACAGGAACCTGCTGTCTCAGAGATCAACTCCACCTCTCTCTGCTGGTCAGCTCACAATATATTTCGAGACAAATTTCTCATTCGGACAAAAGTTACCTTCTTGACATGCAGGTCAGACCATGCACGTTTCTTTGGCTGAATCACACTGGCTTCCATCTCTGAAAAGACCAGATAAGTACAACACCTGAAATGCTGAGTTGTTTTATAGGTCCCTCATCCTTATCACACTGTACTTTTTCTCACTGCTTTTCCATGTCCTTTGGCGCAGATATTGTTGAACCGGTCATGCTTACCTCAAGAATGCCGGGTAGCACTGTTACTCCTCTGTCAAAGCAATATACTCTTGTGTTAGTTCCAGATAGGCTGTAAAAAGTGCAACCCAACAGAGAAATCCAATGTATGGGCTGATTTTGGAAAGTACCAACTGGCAAAAAGGCTTGCTGTTTCTTCACTCTCGCCGGCTAAATTAGCCATCCTACACATGGCATGTGCAATTAAGGATGGAGGACAGATTACATCACTCTGGATTTCAGCGATTGCCACAGTCCCAGAACATCTAATTACAGGGCCTTCACACAACAATCTTCAAGGTTCTCTGAGAATGCACAAAAACAACATGAAACAAGACAGCAATAGTAAAAAATGCAGCCCAGCAGGGCAAAGAACCACGTGCCAAGTGCTTGTTTGCACTTATCTCAGGCTTGTGCATGAGAATAGTTAGCATGTCCTCTGAGCAAATCATATCAAGGCCTCCATCATTGTCAGTGGATCTGTGCCAGAAGTGGAGGAGGCTAGAGTGAAATGTGAGAGGGCAACTACTTGCTACTGTTTCAACACAAAAAATAATTTCAGCACATCACTGGGATTACTGTGAATCAAAAACACGCGATGGAGCGGAGGTAGTTGTGTCACACTGGGGTAAAGTACTTCTGTGTATCACTCTGCTAAAAATAATTCTGAGCCAAAAAAGACTCAAATCAAATTTTAATATTGTGTGGGTTTTGACACGTGGTACGTGCCGCATACAAAGTACCATATGAATTATATGCTGACAAAATGCATATATCATTATTCAAATACATACAGCTCTATACTATCTATACTATACTGCTGTAGGAAAAGAAATGCTGTTGGGCTTTTAATTAATGCTGAGATAACCTTAGTTTTACTCATCACCTTCAATGCATTCAAACGCCTGCTTCCAGACAACAATTATAACATTTAACCCATGTCAGTAAGCACCCTTTAACGTGATCTAATGGGATGGCATATAAATAGCACACTACATTTAAGGACATTTCACATGTCAGGTCTACGCATTTTCAGCTTTTCACATGTCATGTACTGCCGTTGGTTGGAAATGCGTCACTTCCCCGTCAATCAAATGTAACTACAGGTCATTTTTAGCAACTGAATTTACAACCTAAATGGTGTGAAATGCCACAGGAAAAGCAAAAAATACATTGTCATAACATGTGAAATGACTTAAATAAAAAATTGGCGTGTTATTCATACGCCTTTTGGTGATACTAGCCTGCATCCTTGGGTCTGGCAACTGGTATACTGTAAGTTATTGCTGTTTTTTATTTATTTATTGTGTTAATTGTTACTTTTTCCTTGTTTCTCTTAAATCATTTTCTCATGTCATCTTGCATGGTGGTGCATTTTTATGGCACTTTATAACCTTCTTTTTGTTTGTTTGATTCTTAGAAAAAGTGCTACATGAATAAAATGACTGATATAGCCTCGCTAATCCAAATTATAAATCTGAGCAGGTGTAAAAGACAGCACTAACAGACAGCATTAACATCCTTATACAGTTTTATTCCCAATTTGAATTAAACTGTAATATTTTTTTAGGATAATCCTTCGTTATCATTGGGGTCATTCCGCTCAGCTTAGTGTGGCTCCTTCCAATTTGTGTGAAATTGAGGGCCTCAGGGTTAAGAGGAGAATCTGCAGGAGCAGATAGTGGTTCAGAGAGAGCTGTAGTAGGAATGTGTTAACTGCCAGGGCTGGCCCTCCTGGCCTGGGTGACACCACTGAGCACCACATGGCCAATGACTCACTATTGCCACGCTGTCTATGTTGTGACTGGACAAATCTAATCCTCCCTCATCATCAGCTCAGTGTCCCCTAGTGTAAGAGAAACAAAGCAGCATGAACGCTCCAGGCTGCCAAAAGCTGAGGACTGGAGGCTGCTGGACAGCAAGGGCAAGATGACAGCGTGAAAACATCTCACTGCTAAGCACACATGTATGTGCGCATTGAACTGCGCCGAACCTGAATAAATATCAGGACAATATTTTTTAGATCCAGGGTGTTAGAGTGCTTTCACATACTTTTGTGCTCTTTGTCTATGAACACGCCGACTCAGTGAGTTCACTCAAGGGAGTTCATTAAGTTAGAAGCACTCCTGCCAGACTAACTTGTACCCTGATTGTACTCTGAGGTGGCCATTACTCTCACGCTGATGATTAGAAGCTGGTGATTGTGTCAAGACTGATTGTTGATACGCATACACTGGCATTCCAATAACACCAAATACCATCTAGCCAATGGTCAAAGTGTAATTCAGGCCATTTATAATTAACTGAGTTATAGTGAATGAACAAATGATTATTCTACAGAGGTATTTCTGTTGAGTATCGGCTCTAAAATCAAAGCAATACTTACAATGTTGCTCTCGACTGCCCATTAAAGCCTTATTAGAATGAATATTAATAAAAACACTGTATATTAATAAAAACACTGCCATTAGTTTGAACAGAAAACAAACCTCAGTCAAAAGTTAGCCCCCACAGAGCTAAAATTTTAATCTGTGTCATGCTGATGTAAATCCCAGAGCTGCCTCACTAACAATAAATATGTTGATTTAATAGTGTTTCCTTTTTATATCCAAAAGTTTTATATTAGGGTAACGCTTTTTGTTTCAAATGATAAAATGTGCTGTGTCAGAGGCACCTTTCCATCTGCCATAATTCATTCTTTATGCAACTGTACATCAGTTTGCTGTCACAGCTGAGAGGACACAACAAACTCTTCGGTCTTGTTCCGGCTACAGCAGACAATAGTGATTATTCACAAACAGAACAGACTGCTCAAGGGAAAGAACTAATATATTTCAAAATTAAAATTCAATGGTAGTTTTAAGGCTGCTGTTCAGCATTCTACTGCATGAGCACACCACTCTGAATCACAAAGAGGCGCACGACTCCCATTTTAACATAATCTCGACAATCAATCAGCCACACCACAAAGAAGTCAATGGGCCTTGACAATATGTACCTGTCAGATCATTGCCTCTAATGCATTAGGCTCTAATGTGTCTGATAGACAGAAACAGCTCCGCACACAACCAAGTGCTCCACTCTCTCAGATGCAGTGACAGCCTTTTGTCCAGCCACCTGTCTATGATTACTCAAATCAAAAATGCATAACGAATTGGATTTATAGATGCATCTCCACTGACAGGAAGGAAGCAATATCTAAGAAACTGCATATAAAAAGCTATAGTGTAACAGGCTGAAAACAGAAAATAGACATTTGCAATACAAAATGATTCTTTATAGACTGTGTAAACTACGTTTACTGTACTGTTATTTTTGTCCTCATGTTAGTACTTGCAGGGAAGTCACAATAGTTACAGGCAAATAAAGTTCTTCAGTGTATTCATATTGTTTAAGCCTTAATGCAGCTTATATTACATAAATATCTAATATTGTGGGATGCAGTCTTAGCAGTTTTTGTTTCCAGAGAAAGCTCCCAGGCTAATGACATTTTATTAATGTATTGAAGTAATAAAAACATAATCCACTTCTTAGTCTGGTGGCTTTTTTTTAATATCCCATAATTCAGTAGCTTTCACATCACAGTAAACAGTGCATATCTATTTTTATCCATCCTCCTTTAACGCCGAGTAAAAATGTTTCGCTGTAATAAAACGAGAAACAAAAATTTACAGTAAAGAAATTGGTTACAATATAATGAGAGTAAATGCATGTTATTTGCAAGAAATACTGCGTCATATCTCAACACTGTTAAGATGGACTGTGTGCACAGGAGAACTTGGGATGAGTTTCTTTGCACCCTTAAAATCATAAGTTGGTTAAAATTGTTCTGTATCGTTGGGATGTAGTTGCATTAGTCCTGGTGTATTACAGATCACTAAGCAAATTGAGAAAACAGAAGAAAACATGAAGGCATATGTTTAAGAGCTGAAATTGTTACTAATGAACAGCATCACAGTGTTTTCACTCTCTCCTGAGTGAGCAGGAGTCTAATAGTGTCAGTTCTTGTGTCACAAAAATATTACATCATTTGGCATAAAGATTGCACTTGATTCTGCATCAGGAGGTGGTCACATCAAGATGTAGTCATGTCAACCAGAGAACTGTTGCTCAAATTCAAATCACTGATTCTACTGACTGACTCTACTCTGACTCTACTGATACCACAACACTTTTGGGTTTTTATTGAAACGTGTTAATTTTGCTGATCTCCTGACTTTTCATTTAGCGTCATCATCAAGTGAAAATTTTAACTTGTCCAATACTTTGGTTTATGACCAAATACCTGTAAAAAATAATGACATTCCCATCAGCCTAAGCTGTACCCTATGTTTAGTGCTATTGAGTAAATGTTAGCATACTAACATGATGAACTACAGTGAGGAACATGGTAAACATTATGCCTGCTAAAATAAGCATGTTGTCATTGTAATTTTGAGCATGTTAGCATGCTGACATTAGCATTTAGCTCTAAGTACAATCTCACATAGCATAGCTGTTCATTTTTTTCTGTATTCAAAGTAAAAGAAGTGCCTCTTGATTCTGATAAAAAAATATTTCTCTAAAAACTTTCATATAATCTGTTTAGTTACCTTTTTAAAACTTTATTCTACCATGTGTTTTTGATTAATTGATTTCTTTACGTTACAATATGATTCTGAACATTGTGCAGCCTGATGCGAGATGCTGCTTTCCCTCTGCTGCACCACACCTAGTCGACGCAGCGTGGCTGGAGCATACGGTCTGGCTGTGAACTCCCCGACAGATTTATGAGGAGGAGGTCTTCTGTACAGACACAACTATCAACTGATGAGAGAGTGCACAAATACTGCATCAGCATGCTTGTCAATTATTACAATGACCCACCCTCCCCTTCCCAGGCTGACACACACCTTCACCAGCTCTCCCTTTAAAGCTTTTACACAGATTTCATTCATTCACCTTCCCTGATCATGAAATTTGATTAAATTGAGTGTAAGATTACGGCTCTTATAAAGAGCCAATTAACATAGGGCAGATGTGCTTTGTGGAAATATTACAGGACATTATACTGATGATATATGAATTTATGAGGGCAAAAACTCTCTTTTGACTCAGTGATTGGAGAGCTAGAATGTATGCCTCCCACATGCACTTTAAGTATAATGAGCATGAACGAGCAGTACAAGGGATTTAGATGAGATTCCACCTACTCAGTGTGTTTCATAAAATGGTCATTAAACAAACAAAGACACACAGATTGACATATAAACCTATAGTATTAAACATTTGTGATGGTTAGTAATTAAGCAGCGAGGAAGTTCAAACCCCAGCTTATACCATGCTACTACTGAGCTTCAGCAATTCTCTTTTCCTCTCTCTTTCGACAAGGAGAAACTATGGAAAAGCCCGGCCAAATTGGATTTAGGAGAAGTGAAAAATCTGCCTCTTTTTATCAGTGTCCGCGGTCACAAATCTCAGAAGTGCACCACAGTGTGCTCAAAGCACAGCTGTAAGATAGCCTTGATAAAAAATACCACCAAGCCGGGGATTTCTTCTGCTCTTTTCATGTTTTCTGATCCGTAAATAAACACCATAACTGAGTTAAAGCCCAGAAACAAGCAAAATGACATTACAAGTCTTTGTCCAATTAAGCTCAGTTAAGACTAAGAGACTAATTTAAATCCTAACAGCCATAGACTCCTGATACAAGCATAATTGATGAGCTGTCAATGATTTGAAAAAGAATTAGGATAGGGGTTGTCAATGAGACTTCCTAGACTTGATTAAAAATCTTCCAGTGGAATGAAAAAATATGATGAGGAGTAGAGTCCAAATTGAAATATCCACAGGCCTTTTGGTTGAGTAATGCTATTGTTAATTTTGATTTGACATTGTACACCCTAAATAAATGAGACACTGACGTATGTCAGGGTGTATACAAACACATTCTACACAATAAATGTGGCAAAGCATGACGACAAAAATGATCAGTCTACTAATATCAGATGGATGTTTTTGCACAGTTGAGATGTTGAACTGAAGGCACAGTTGTTCTCATACAGATCAACTTATACAGCTGTCTTTTAGTTAATTGATTTGAGACATGTTTCCCTGTGCAGTAAGTTTTAAAAACACACCATTTTCTGCACATGCAGTATATCACCTCTCCCTCTCATTTCTCAGTCCTTGCTCACTCAAGGACATGAGTTGCAAGGCTTAAAGGACTGCCAGGGACAAAGAAGAGAAGCTGGATATGTGCCACATCACAGGGGGTAGGCTACAGGACCACAGCAGTGGATCTTTCTGAAGACAAATACAGATAAAAACTCTCCACTAAGTGAGAGTCTAAGAATCTCATAAAACATCCAACAGGACGAGCTGCATTCCTTGACGGGGATATAGTCACATAAGGACAGACACATGGCTGAGACAAGAGACAGCATGGGCTGTGTGCTTAGTACTTAAAGATGTAGACTGAGGGCTATCCTTGCTTGATCCCCTTTTGGATCTTGTTAAGCTCATGGATAAGATGAAGGGAGGGAAGATTGGATATTCCTCTCAGGAATCCCACTGAGGCATCTCACTGGAACGCACCTAGGGGCTTCAATTAATAGAAGAGAGGACAGAAGGTTTTAAAATATAGGAAATAAGGCCAGTTCTCTGAAAACGGGAAAAAGAACTTCAGTCTATCACTTTATGACATATATATGTCTGCAAACTCACTGGCCTGATAATATTTTTGCTTTTCAAAACAAAGGTTATAGTCAGAATCGCACCAGAAATTTTCCCTCCCTAATTACGGCTTCATTATGCTGTGCAGGCATTTTTCTAGCATGGATTTGATCCTCTCATTTCCTGGAGTGTGTTATCAATTTTCATCACTATTCACAGTGAGAATCTGTGTCCTGCAGCTTTATGGCACACAATGCTCAATTAGGATCATACTGTGTATGGTTACTGAGAAGGCCTTGGCATATGGCAAACATCATTACTGAACACTTCAAGCCAGTGAGTCAGCACTCGTAATAGAGGCGCTGTCAAATAAAGCTTCCTCTGAGCTCCAAGAAAGATGTGTCATCAAGGTGTACATGCACAATCAACCCGTAAGATGCAGTCTGAGTGTTCAGCATTGTGAGTGAACATCTGGAAAACCGATGACCTTTTGATCCGTAGGGAATCAGTGCAGGTGTTTCATTTATTTTGACCATAAATTATACATGATTGGCTGAAGGCTTTCATTAGAATACAAAAAGATGAATCTTGGTCTCCTCCTGAAGTAAAAAGGGCAAGAGAAGTGACGGTAGTGACCGAATAGCAACGATGTCGTTCAACTGTAGTTGACATTAAATTGATTATTTGCAACTGCACAGCTAAACTGATCACTTTATTTATAGATGCAACATGAAAAGTTCCCTCGAAAGCTGCTAAATCCAGATATTGTCTGGTGAAAATATTGGTAATAGTGAACAAGACAAATCTTTAGTTTAAACCTTTTTCCCACAAGACAGAAGAAGGGAATCATTAGCCAGACCACCAGCTGCCCTCAGATCTGTACATTCTGGCTGCACGGCTGTACTGTATGTCAGCCAGACTAAATGCTGCTCTCCTCATTGTGGCTCCAAATGACTGAAGCAAAGTCATGAACACAGAAACTGAAATGAACATTGTCATTGTTTCAGCAAGAATCATGTTTTCTCCCATAACACGCAGTGATGCTATTATTGTGTTACTGACATGTAGTGATTTGAGCTATATGAAGATCTCTCACCACTGCACGTCTCAGTAATTTTTCCCATAAAATAATTATGGGCTTTGCAATGAATTTTGATGAAACAACTTGACAAGCCAAGAGGTAATAAAACCCCAAAGCTTCTGTTGCACACGAGAATCCCTGTCATATTGAAATATTCATGAAATAAATGTTTTTTAAGGCCAGAGCTGCTCTGGTTATGTTGTACAGGTGCAAAGCCACAGAGCACTGACTGCACTGAGTTCCACATAACATATAACGCATGACTGAACAGACAGGAACTCTAATTATGGTCAGACAGTGTTACCAGATGACATTGTATTCATATAGGCTATTGTATGAATTATAGCACCCTCACAGGATGTTACTGCCCTTCATCTCAGTGTTTGTCGGGTAGGATTTGTTCCCCTGTTCTTTGTAAGAACATGTCCTTAGTTGAAAGAGTGGACCAGAAGACACACAAGCAAATAGGCTGAAATTGTGCTTACCTCCCAAAAGTAACACCACCGACTGAAGCGCAAGGATATGCAACATGTTTCTTTGAGCCGTCAGGAAAACAAGAATCTCCCAAAAAAAAAATTGTATGGAAGCCGAAATGGCTTAAATCAAAGAAAAAATCCTACTTGATGCATCTTTAGTTAAAAAAAAAAGACACACACAAACGGGAAAAGCATCTTTTCTGGTAAAATGTCAGCCCCATCCAGTTATATACAAACGCTAAAAAATCATAGTGTGTGTGAAAAATGTTTTGCAAGCCTTTTAACTAGTGTCCCATCTACTTGCTTGTCGGTGTTTTGTCTGGAAAATTCAGGAATTGAAGAGAAGGAACTTGCGCGCAGCTTTATCACTCTTTCCAGCATTTTTGGAAGCGAAAACGATTCAGGCGCCTGGTAAAATGTTTAAGATCTCGGTGATTTTTTTGTCGTGATACATTTTCACTAAGCTCATGAACGAATTCCAAAAGCAATTTATCCAAATAACAGCCAAATTAAAAGCGTATTTAATCCCTTCTCCTCAGATCAGTTTGTCAACTCTGTATCCTTCGCATCACCAAGCTCCTGAAGTTGGCTGCTGTGTAGTGCGTAAAGTCCTGCACTTCGGGACGAATGAGCAGTTCCCGCCCGGCATCGTGTATGGAAAAGACGTAAAAGTAGAGAAGTTCAAGTCGCAATATAGGTCAGCATAAATCCACACCCAGGCAACCTTGACGTTTTGTGAAGTCCTGATGAGCGCAACTCCAGCAACACCCGGCAGCCGAGGAACGCGCAGTGCTCTGCCTCCGGAGCCAAATGTTCAGCTGCCACCTCCAATTAGGCTTTGGTACCAGGTGGTTCAAATACTCTGCGAAAGTCCGATTTCAGCCCTTTATCTTTCCATGTTTATGTAGGTAGACCACAGGCTACAGTTTCAGTGAAGCTTACGCATTGTCAGCCTGTCCAATGCGCGTCGAGAGAGAGAAGAAAGCCTACAGCTGTGACAATAACTGGCACTGGCACACATCGGGAGGCGTGTGACGCTCCAGCAACACATACATAGGTGGTGAGACGGACAACATAAACATTTGATCAAACAACTTATGAGTTGAATTCACACTCAATTCGAAACATATACTTCTAAATACTGTAGCCTATATCTCCAGATAGGATTGTCAGAGCGTCTACCAAAGTAATACCTTCACATCTTTACTGAATGCCATAGTTTACTATCGACTCTATCACCCTTTAAAGAATAACTTTAAAAGTTGTTTATATAGTTGTTAGGACATCCATCCGTCCATTTGATTGCGTGATTGAGCCACTTGGAAGGCACTAGCGACCCCGTGTGGCATCGCAATTGAACTGAAAAGAACTGTCCTGCTCAGGTGTGGAGGTGATGGATAAGAGGTAATAGACATTTAACACTGTGGACACCATTAGAAAATGATGATTAAGGGAACTGACTTCAGAAATATCACCAGTTTGATGAAAGCATGTTAATGGATATCTTGATTGTGCCGGGTTATCCTGAGGACGATGCAATATGCAGTATGGTCAGGTGTATTTGTAGGGCTCAACACTGAGCTCTTATTGCATTTTCACACAGTTTCCACGGAGACATCTTCATTCATTCATTCACTCATCAATTCATCTTACTCTCCATACATATTCCTATACAGGGCCTTGAGGGACAAAGGTCTATTTCCAACATTTCCAATATGTTCTAGCAGACTACATTGTAAGATTACATGGTTAATACTGCCATCGACAAACTATGGCTTATTTCATACCTGACCGTATATAGTGACCTTGGTTATGTTTGCAGTTTGCTTGAAATCATTCATAAAAACAAAAGTGTTGTTGCTGATGAATTATTTAAAACTGAAACAGGAAATGAAATGAAATAATTACTGTAATCTGATAACTGATTAAACTGTGAGCCAAACTGATTTTTCCCCCCTGTGCGGTCCAGATGGTGTTGTGAAGGAAAGATAAAGGAGGATCCATGAACACTAAATACAGAAATATCAGATGAGTCACCCACAGCCTAATCATTCTTTTCCCGATGATCTGCTTCATCGCTCTGCTTGTGTTCCTGTGCTGTGATCAGTGTAAAGTAAGGACCTCCCGGTAGTTCAGTTCACAGAAGAGATAGTCATGCCGTTTTGAGATGAAATTAATGTAATTAATACTTGATAAGATTTTTCTAAGGAAGGCAATGTTTATTAATGAAAAGTGAATTACACAGTAAGCTGCCAAATACTAATATAATCGTTTTAATTTTGTAGAACTGAAGTTGTATGTGTACACAATACAATAACACTTTATGTGGAGATTAAATGTGTTTTCTGACAACAAGAACACTACACGCTGCTTACAGCAAAAGCAGTTTTATGTATGAAATTCATGCCACATGCTGTCAGTGAGTTAATAATATATGTCAAATATCGCTTTAAGCACAGGAAGCTGTAAACTACATATGGTATCACAACCTGTACTTTTACTCTTTATGAGGTGTATGCAGCAGGTACATCTGAAAAGCCCTGGCAAAGACAAAGGAAATCACCTACACTAGAGTGTTCAGGTGCTACTTTAGTTGCTTGTTATGAAGATTGCAAAGAGTCTGAAATTGGCTTGACCACTAAATCATACAGCTACTGCATTTGTCCTAATTTTAACACGTCTTTTCTGGTTGACTTTAAATTCCATTTTTTGCCTCAAGAAGCGAAGGCTTTTGCTTCCTCCCCAATGTGTGCAATTTGATCCTGGAAACAAATTCACTCTTGTACAGCTGGAAAAAGCATTAGAGGTGGGGGGACAAAAGTGTTGATGTAGAGCAGTCACTTCCCGAGCTGTAATGGAAGACTGGAACATCACTCACACAAAGGCTGGTAGCCGTCCAAAAGTAGCCCCTCTAGAGCCCGACAGGCAGACAAATCCCTTGAAGCCCATGCTACACTGAAGTCCATTCAACTGCTGGAAATCAGAGAGAGCACCAGACACAGTCCAAGTGGCTTAGGTTACATCGTCTGTGGCTGCAAGTCATTAAAAAAAAGTAGCTGAACTCCTTTCAGTTCTGCACATGGGAAGTCCATTTTCCAGGCCAAATTACTGAGACATTGGCTGCTGTAAAAACACACACACCATCCATCTCCCTCCCATGGATGATAGACACATATATACATTCCAAAATACCAGAGTTAAACAAAACAGGCAGAGCAATTCCAGGCGATATTTAAAGAGATATTGAGGGGTGAAAAATACAGGTGATTGTGTCTTGACAGATGTGGCGTTTAGATCTGCAGACCTCTCCAAGGACAGATCTTGAGACTTTGATGTCTGGAGAAAGGTCTCAAGTCTTTGATGTGTTGAAAAAGATCTGGAAGCTTTCATGCCTTGAAAATAGACCGAAGACTGAAATGCCAGACTCATGAAGATACAACAAACTGTATTTCCACTTTCAGGCAACTATTAAGGTATTTTTGCATGCTCACTTTGGAACGTTCAGTAGTTTAGTTTCCTGCAAGAGTGCAGATTTTTATTTTTGTCAATGTGTGTAGCATCTGTTGGATATTCAGACATTAAGAATACCAAATGAATAGGTGCAAGCACAATAGAGGCTGCCTTTTTGAAGTTTCCCTTTGTCACCCTATGACCTTCAGGAAGTCTCTTGGGTATATACTATCCTACCCTCTATATTATACATAATGAATTGTCCCTTGTGTCTTCTTTTGGGTGGTATCCTTCATCCATGACCTTAACCAGCCTCAGTAGCTTGTCCTCCAGTCAGTTGGTAGACAGGAGGCCCAAATTCATCACCACCTTTCATTCTCCTCCCCTGGCCTATCTGATCTATGATAGCATTAATAATAACCGCTGCAGAATGCCCTGTCGCCCTCTGTGCCTTGCCCACTCCCGGTCTGTGCAGATTACCACCAGCTATTCACAGCCCATTAAAACTGTATTTACTTATCGGCCTCTCTGGGGCCGTCACTCTGTTTTTAAGACTGATGCCCAGAGGGAAGGCAAAGAGTGACCTTCCTATAGCCTACAGTGCAGTAAGTCACTGGTCCCACATGATTTCTCTTTTATTTTGCACCCTAAACTCTACTGAAAGCAATGTTTGTGCCTTTCAATGACAAGACATAAAGAGTTTAACAACTCTGTAAATAGAACATGTCAAAAAAGGATATTTCCTTAAAGCAGCTATGAGTAACATCTTTATATTAACAATGGATCATATGAGTACTTTTATGTAAATGGAGTCACTCATAGTGATGAGCCCACAGACGATTATCAATTTTCCCCTCAGCTCTACAGAACGTTATAGTGTCTTTCAGCCCATTGTTTTGGTTTAAGGGGTCCGCAAATTTTTTAAAAAAAAAACTTTTGGTTCACCCTCACCACTCCCACAGTGTCGTTTTCAGTCACAGCAGGCAGCTGTTTCCAGCACTAAAGCTCTATAAACCAACTGTTCGCTACTTGTCCAGCTCCAAACGACAAACAAGCAAAATTAGTTACTAGCTTGCAGCAGTTAATTTTGCATCTAAAGAGCCAGATATTTCCCTCAGGAGTTGGTGGAGACCAAACATAGAGCTAAAAGAAGAGTGAATATTGGACTTACATTTGCCAAGTGGCCAGCAACACGACTCCAAATGAATGCTAAAGTTGCTCCCTGTCTGTTCGATGTGTAAATTGGCGAACAACTGTATGCTAACAAGTTCACCATATTAACTTAAAACTGCCCCCAAGAGGCCAAAAAACTGTTATTGCAGCTTTAATTTAGTAAGCCATTGATATGCTGACTGTTACTACAGCTACAGATATATTATCATGCTGAAATGCTTATATAAGGCTAATGTCCTAGTGCTGCCAAGTTATAAAGTGACCACACAAGTTTTTTAATGCATTACTTGCTTAAGAGTATGTTAGCTGAAGCAAAGAGTTTCCTATAGTTGTGGTTGGGTTGACTAGAAATGTGTCATTATTTTAGACTGACAGTTGAATAAATGGGACAAGGTGAACTCTCCTCATTCTTCCTTACACAGACAGTTATTTCTTATCAGCTGGAATGTGTCATGGTCTACTTTGGGTGTGCTTAACTTCCCCTGACCTTTAAAGGGGCTGATTATTTCCACCCACAATCTTCACTCAGCAATACGCTGCCAGCACAAAAGGATATTAGGCCCAGACCTGCTGGTCTGATAATTCCAGCTCTCGGTATGGAACTGAGGGAACCCAAACCACAATGCTCTGCCACTCTATTATCATTTCTCTGCCTTCACCTTCACCTCACCATTGGTATTCTATCACCTTTCACCTCAGAGTGTGCAGCTTTTTCTAGAGCCGAAGAGTTCTGTGTGTGTGTTCTGTTTTTTATCACATCTTAAAAGTACTTCGTATCCACGGTAATTAACTTCTCCTTTATGCATCACCCTCCCGGGACAAATTACGCAGCTTTGCATAGCCCAGAATGCTTTGCAGCTGTGTAAATCTCCTTGGTGTTGGGAGACTCCCATGCCTCCAGCTCCCCTGACAGCACTATTTGATAAAAATAGAGGGAATCCAAAGGGGACCAACAGGTCTAAATGTTTAATAGATTCTTATTTTACTTGTGGTAATCTCGTAATCAGAGGTTCGGAGGGTCACATCTATCACTCAGGGAACAAATAAAAGTCTTATTGTGTCCTGCTTTCTTTCACCTCAAGAGGAAATGCGAACCAGATAAATGATGGCCTTGTTTCAAAAGAGGCTCAATCTATTGCCAACGATTTGTGGCCAACAAAGTAATTTCGATACCATTCTTTGTATTGATAGATGGGGCCTAAATTTAATAAAGAGCCTATTTACTCGTAAGGGGTATAGGGGTATAGGAATGGAACTACAGTTATCTTCCCTCTTTTTTCCCCTTTTTGCCTCCATCCTCCAATCCAGCTCAAAATTAGATGGCAAGAAAAGAACATACAGTGCAAAGGCTGATATTTTTGACAAAGCTTTGTCCTTACCTACCACCATTACTCTTTGATAGCTATAATCCCAGTGAGTTGTTTCCTCACACAAATTACTGTATCAATGTGAAATGTGTGTGACATTGTGGGTTTGTTTTTTGTTAGTGGTGTTGAATTTTAAGCTTAACAGAAGAGTAGAAAACAGTAAACCAGCTTGGTAGTTCAAGTTATTTGAACTTTCCTCTATTTCTTCAGAGAGACAAGATATCATAGTGGCTTAGAGGATTTTTGCAAAAACAGAGGCAAACATGTTTTGATGACCACAGGCACTTGAACTGCAACGCTTTGTGAACGACGTTGACACTCTCTGTGCCACAGTGATGTTCATAAACTTCCTCAAGAACCTGCATTAATGCTGAGCTTTCAGCCTGGGAGGGGACCCAGCAGCTAAAATGAGCAGTTTCTTTTTTTCTTTTTTCATGGCCAAACATTGGATGTGTCGTGCAACCTGCTGTTACTGTTGTCTGACAAGAAACAATATGCTCTTGTGACCACATGGTGGAAAAGGTACAAATTAACTAAAATCAAAAGAGATCGCCTGCTTCACCAAGGAACCTTGACAGGTGTGCACAAAGACTTAAGAACTAATCACTGGCAGATTATTAACAGGAGAAGTAAACTAGATTATTCATGAGCACATGGCTCGAAAATCGAGGGTAAATTGAGTGTCGTTGGAAAATGGCAAAAGAGACCTCAGTTACTTTAGAGGGATTCTGAGCAGAATGCTTTATTGATCGGGTGACTTGGATGTGAAAACAATAATTGTTTCTAAAGTCACAAAATTAGAATCAATCAAACCTTTATTAAATTACTGCATTCTGTTTTCCACTTCAGCAGAGGAGAACTCAGTATTCTCTCAGTGTTGTTTGTTTGTGTTTCTGCCCATATCTACATTTACATGATGGATTATGTATGCTTTCATGCATGTGTAAAACTGCACTCATGCAGGTGCTGTATAATAACAGATGTGTACTACTGATTCCAAGCTCAGAGAGCTGGTCTGTAGGCCTGTGCAGCACTGCTGCCACCTAAAGACAGAGTTGGAATCAGCATCCATACATAATACTGTAAACATGGCACAACAATGTTAGCTTAATTTTCCTCCATAATATACTCAGTTTTCAAATTATGAAGCCATCCAATCTTATTTACTATTTAGTGACTTATATAATTTGAAGACATCTTACTCAAGAGAATCTCTGGTTTGCATGTCTTATCGGTACATTGTAGTTACAGTATGAACATCATATGAAGTGCTATTGCTATAGTAACCAAAACAGCTGCAAACAGAATGGGCATGTTTCAGATTTTATTGTTATTAAATGTCACTTATTTGAAGCAATTTCACAAATGCCTACTTGGTTTGGCAACTTTTATCTCCACCCTCAAACCTCACTGTCCAAACATCCCATATTAAACACATCCTCTTTATTTTCATACAATTCACCATTTAAACAAGATGAATTTTATGTATTTGACTGGTGGTCTTGCATTCTTGGAAATGATGTGTCATTTTAACTTGTTTGTCTTTCTTAGTAAGACATTTGCATTACTTTCATGATACAGTATGTCAGTCACAACATATGCTGTGTTAAAATGCACTGTCAATGTCTTACGTTGTGTTCAAAATCAGACACACAGATGTGTTAAAGTGACATCTTTTGTAAGTGTGTTCTCCTCAACGGTGCTCAAAGTGAGCCATCTGTCACCACACCCAGACACGGCAGGGTTTTTTTTTTTTTTTGCTAAACAGGACAAAGGCGACTGTTGGCAGCCAGATGCTGTCAGCATAATGGAGTAGTTGTCAAAAGCTGCTGTCTCAGACTAATGCGCCATATGGACAAAAGTAATTTTTTAAACACTGTGTTGGTGGTGAAATATTTTGTTGGCCACATTTTTCCAGTAAGAACATTTAACTGAAATCACAATGCCAAATGCTAATCAATAACTTCCAATCTGGGAGAAACGGACATTATGAAAATGTCAGTCTGTTAGTGCAGTTTGCCAAATACATGACAAAACATGTCAGTTACAAAGAGTTTATTGAAATTATAATCTATAAAATTGGGAGAAAAAAAGAATACAAATTAATTACTGACATTCATTGTCAGATGCATGTTCATAGTTTACAATTGGGATTTCTATTTAAAAGGACACCTGTTACTCACCTGTTTGTGAGTGACCTGCAATTATCAAAGATCATCATCACGATTTCAGCTGTGTAGTTTAGAGTCCTATACTTTGTGCTGCACTGCCAGATGGCGTTGAATTTTTCATGTGCCATAGACACTTTGTCACTTCCTCACAGGGGTTAGGGTTCAACTACCGACAGGAAGTAGTAGACAGCTGAGTAAATATTCACATTATTATGACTTATGGGTACAATTATAAGTAATACAATATTTTTCCACTACATATTTTATTTTAGATACAAATAATTTACACATTTTGAAAAGAAAAACTGGCACACCCTGGTGTTCCCAAAGTTCAATAGAAAACTGCTGGTCACTTGGAAAAAAGAAAAAAACAAAACACCTCTGCATCCAGCATCCCAATATGTAACGTCTGTCATAGTACATTAAAAACTAGAGAAATACCACAGATGTTTATTTGCCTACTTACTTATCAGCGATTCTTTTTTTAAAGTTGTAAACTGGACACATCTCGCTTAGTGTAGGAAGTTTCAACTGTTGAAGGACAGCGCGTAAAGAGGAACCTTTGTTAGCTCATTGTGTTCTTAAGGGGAATGAAAACACTGTCGGCGTGACAGACACTTCCTGTTTTGAAGAAAACGACTGGCGTGAGTATCTGAGTGAATTTTAACCAACATGCTTTGCCTGTCGCTTTTCCCAAATACTTTCATTAACGAATTATAAAAAAAGCAAGTAAATGAGTGAAAATGTTAGCCACTAATGCTAGCTTGGACTGACACGTTGAACATTTGCCTGCTAGCTAACAATGTAACTTTTAAAAAAAACTTAACGAGCAAAGTCGAACTCGCAGAACTGATTTAACGCTAAATACATTGATTAGGATAATAAGATATTATTTTAAGCGTTGCAAAGCGTCTATGTTAACAAGTTGGCGAGGAGTGACGCCCTTTTTCTGAGGACATTTGTCAGCTGAACGCTACAGATTACGTTTTAAACAAGTTGAGCTGAGATGAAACTCCTGATATGACCCGCAGTCTCTCAGACATTAACACACCCTCAGTTCTTACTTTGTTCATTTGTTTTGCGGGTTTTAGGGTATTAACTTAAGAGTGCTGTGAAGATCGGAGGAGCCATGCCTTTCCTCCATGGGTTTCGAAGAATCATCTATGAGTATCAGCCGCTGGTGGATGCTGTAATGTCTGTTATTGGGCTGAAGGAAGGACAAGGTAGTCACGATGACAGGTAATACTGAAGCCGGAATCAATTGTGTAATATAACTGAGTCGCTTTAGTAAGCAGTTTTTGTACCAGGGAGCATAATAATTAAGTTTTGCTGAGGTAATTTTTATTTTATAATTGAATGTGACAAAACTAACTTTTCCTAATAATTCACAAGTGGAAAATTTAGCTCAGTTATAACGGTCAGTTGTTTGTTGCACTACAGAATTATAACCACCTTTACTGCAGAATGCAGAAACAATGAGATAAATGATAGAAACACTGGTGTCATTTTGTACAGTTTGAATGAAACATGGCTACTTTCTGCTCTTGTGTCCAGAGTCAGAAGTCCTGAGGATGAGAGCGGTCTGTCTAGGTCTCTGGTGGAGCTTCTGGAGCGAGAGTCCCAGTCAGAAGTGTTTTTGGAAGGCATCAGCTACGCTCTGTTCAAGGTGGCAGAACGGGGACTGGTGTACGCAGCTGAAATCCTTCTACGCTTCGGAGCTGATCTAAACTTTGAAGGTGAGAAATAAAAAGGGAGATTCAAATACTGTTAGTTAAGTGTTTTGTTTTTTTCCCTCCCCACAATCTTTTAGTGAAATTGTTTGTGAAAACCTGAAATCCACTATATTTAGCACCTGCTCCTATGTCAGCAGGTGAATTACTTGGAAATGTATTTTAAATTTATAAAGAGCACATAATGACAGATTGCATTACGAAACAGGAGTTGAACCGCTTTTCTCACACACAGGAAGTTGTCATTCATATACACTTGAAGGAATAGGTCTTCCTTTTAGCGAACTGCAGTGGAAAGTGCAGCATGTCTTGCTGCTGCGATAAAACCTGCCAGGGCTCAGCCAAACCCAGCTGTGGTGACCTCTGGTGGTTGCGAAAATTTCTCTCCCCAGGGACATAATTTGGGGACCTGGTAGAAACTGATTTGTCAATCTTTCACATTTCTTAAATGCCTCTTTCCAGAAAGTCAACACTGACAAATGCTCCCACATAGCATGCAGCAATGTTCGGGTTTCTCCATTATTCCCCAAGAATTTGTCATCCTTTGCCTTCACATTTAAAATGATGTGCCAGCGATCAGACGAGCTCTGTGCTGAAGCATGAGAATATATAGTTGTGATTCTGTAAATGGGGCAGTGCACACAATAGTCTTTGCAGTTTATATTCTTTAACTTTGAGTGAATGTGTCAGTAATACATGGATGTAAGCTGTAAGTGAAAATCAGTTTGTGTGCCACTTGAAAACCATAGTTTGGTATAGGCGTTATGTCAAACTAAGATATCAACTAGTGTTTAATATCTGCTTTTAAGAAAGCTCAACACACAGAAATTTAAAAAACACAAGCAAATTCAATAGATATGTATTTAATTGTCAGTAGAGCTGCAACAATTAATTGATTAGTTGATTGACAGAAAATTAATCGCCAATTATTTTGATAATTAATTAATCATTGTCACTCATTTTTTAAGGAAGCATGCCCAATTTCTCTGGTTCCAGCTTCTTAGATGTGATTATTTTCTGGGCTTATTAAACTGAATATGTTTGGGTTGTGAACTGTTGGTTGGGACAAAACAAGTTTAGGATGCATCTTGGGCTTTGAGAAACATTTTTCACTATTTTTATGACATTTTATGGACCAAACAACAAATTAGTTGAGAAAATAATCAACAGATTAATCGATAATGAAGATAATCATTAGTTGCGGCCTCTAACTGTCAACGCATACACTCCGCAAATAGAGAACAGAACAGAAACACTATAAAACACACACACATCCAAACTGAGCTACAACACAACATACATATTTTATAGGGACATAAATTACTTAAACATACAAAAAACTAATACCTGCAATCAATCTCTAATAAAAATGTCACGAATATAATTTTTTTCTGCCAGTGAAGCAGCGCTCATTTTTCATCTCTTTGCTTCCCTAATGTGCAGACACCTTTATCTCAGATGCTCCCTGCTAGGAAACTAAAGTATTGCTTCACACTTGTCACTTGCATCAGTTTGTCTGTCATGATGTAACTCGATCCTTTTGATGTCTGCAAATAGCAGTGTTTTTGTTATTGAGTGTCCTCTCTGTAATATTTGTAGTTTCAGTATATTTCTAAGGACGTTTTCACATTAGGGACCCGGGCCCGGATCCGAGTACACTTGACCCCAAAGTCCAGTTCGTTTGATTAGTGTGAACACTGGTCTACTTGGAAAAGGTGTACACGGATACGGTTCACATCAGGTGTGAAAACTACTTAAATGCAGCTGGTGAAGGTTTTTTCTCTGTTTGCTTTGCATTGTGCTCTTTCAAGTCATCAGTGCCAACATGCCAGAATACACTATGTACACTGTATGCCACTTTTACAAAGTTATAAACCTTTGCTCACACACTTAAAGAAGATGTAGCATTAGCAAGAAAACCTCATCTATCTCATTAATATTTCATTTCTATGTGGATGTTTGTTTTCACCCCCCAGACCCAGTGTCTTACTACAATCCACTACATATAGCAGTTTTGAGGAACAGGCCGAACATGGTGAGGCTGCTGGTCGGGCACGGAGCAGACATTGAAAAGAGGGACAGGGTGAGGCAATGAAAATGAAACAGAATGAAGAAATATGTATGCACTCACTTGTTCACACCTTGTCCTTCTTGCTTTCTTACGAGTTTGTGGAGATGAATATATTGTATCTATTACTTGGTAGATCCATGAGAGCAGTCCTTTGGATCTTTCCAGTGAGGAGTCAGAGAGACTGCCCTGCCTGCTCACCCTGCTGGACCTGGGTGCTGACGTAAATGCAAGGGATAAACATGGTAAATTTATGTTTGCCAGCCTAATATAAAAATGTTGATTTGATTTATTTGTTTAGGAAAGTGACTGTTTTGGTCTTGTCTCCAAAGGAAAAACACCTTTGCTCCATGCCTTGGCAAGCAGCGATGGACTCACTGTACACAACACAGGAAACATCCAGCTACTACTTGAGAGAGGTACCAACTGTGAAACAGCCGTCATCTTCACTTTGCCTTCTTGTCCACTTTCGGTCGTTCAAAAACTTTTTCAAGCAGCATCACAGCTATCCCGCTACATTCAGAAACGTAGTGTTGCTATGCTACCTGCTCACCCGTACGCGTTTTGAGATCAAAGTAAACTGTCGGCTGTTAGGATAAAATATGCATGTAAAGTTTATAACTCAACTGGAAATGGAGCAGAACCAATCCTGTGATCGAGGCATGAAGAAACTAATTTTTAACTTCAGGATGTTAAAGACAGAAAGTCTGTCTTCTAGCACAGTACTACAGTATCAGCAATCTCCTCAGTCCAAATATTTAAATATATATAATATTCCTCATTACAAGAAAGACACTTTTTTTTTTTTTTTTTCCTGCTTTTTTCCACCAGAACCAGTTCTGTCATAGTGAACTTTCTCCGGGTGTAATGAGGGAGATATTTTATTCAGCCAAGTGTTGAATAAAATGTCTTTCCAAAATAGGTGGAAAGACAGTTTTCCATTTCTTCAGGATCCCAACACATTTCTGTACATTAAAAGGCAGCTTCCAAACAGTCAAAAGAACCAAATTGCCATACTCATACATCTTTCTGCCATAAATATAAGAAACCCAATGGAAGATGTACCCCCCCAGTATTTAAGAAGTAATGGACTACAGTAAATAAAAAGATGAGCAGGTCATAGTCATAATGTTTTCAGTAGTTAAACTAAGACTTTATTTAACTCAACTTTGAGTATGTTAGTTTAAGTAGGTCAGTAGTGACTGTGGAAAAATCTTTGAAAAAAGACACAAATTAGTAGTCTTCTGTTGGTCTGGAGGAGGTTTGTCAAGTGAGAAAATGACCTTGATGATGTCATAGTGATGTCATCAGGGTATCACAGCTTTGACTTGGAGACACATTTTGAAGAAAAAGCCGGGGTAATAAAGCAGAGGTGTGTAGTTGAAAGACATGGACGTTTACAAGGCACATAGGGTCTAATAAAAGATGCTTTGGAGTTGCATTATGGGAAATGTAGGACCCAGGTTTCTTTATAGGGACTGGGAACTAAAAGTCAGGATATCTCATTGCCTGCTGCTTTGAATTTGACATTGTACCTCCATAAAGTTGGGGACAGTAGGGAGAGACTTAAAAAGATTTCTTTTAAAAAGAACTATTAAATCACTGGAGTGCCCTTTGAATGTTTAGCTCAAGTGCTTATTTTGTCTGACCACCAGTCAAAAACCAGAAAGCGTTCCATTTACAATGACATGAGACACAGGAAAGCAGCAGAGGCTAATTTTAAAAACTGTAACCAGCAAATGCTCCTTAGTTTTGTTAATTTCATAAATGAGAAATGATTACTCAAGTGTCAAAAGAGTAATTGACAAATGTGATCTATTGACTATTGGTCACAGATGTGGTTCTGAGTGATTCCCTCCTCTGTACAGGTGCTGACGTGAATGCTGCTACTGTAGATGGTGAAACTGTTGAGTCCTCACTGGTGTTTCTGGTTAAGGAGGCTCTTGAGGCCAATGCGGAGGACGCTGCTGAGATCGGCAACTTCTGCTTGAAAACCACACAGCTCCTGCTGGCCCACGGTGTGGATCCCAGCTGCTGTCTGAATGATGATGGCGAACCTTCCCTGACCCAGACGAGCCTGGAGCACTTTGACCTTCTCTTCCCTCTGGCTGTGCTCTTGATCCAGAGTGGAGCCTCTTTGGTTTGCACCTATCACGGCGACTCCTGTTGGTCGGGTGACAGCCTCCTTTTCCAGCGGCTCCAAACAGCCCTGCCGCAGTGCTCTGATCAAAGTCACGCCTCTGAGCTCCTGGAGCAGGCTGAGGTGTTGCTTGACTTAGCGAGGGTCAACGTCCCCACATTGAACTTGCCTTCCAGACTGGAGCTCCCTGCAGCAGGGCAGGACCCTCACCCGTATGCTCAGGCTCTGCTAGACCTACACAGCCGGGTAGTAGAGCGTGACACAAGCCCTCCTGCTCTGCGATGCCTTTGCAGGGCATTCATAAGGAGCCACCTACAGCCCTGGCCATTGGAAGACAGAGTCAAAGCTTTGCCATTACCAGACAGACTGAAAGACTTTCTTCTTCCTGAACACACATACACCCCAAAGCCTGGCTGGGACTGCTTCAAGCCCCAGCATAGCCAGCGCTGATGATACACACTACTGTCATTTTTGTTGCTGTTGTACCTTCAATTTGAAATGAAAGACTGAACAGGCCTCTAATAATTTTTGTAAAACATCTGTGCACTTATCCTTAAATGCAACTTCAACTGAACAAACCACTGAGGCCTTTGTATAATCCTTATCCTGTGTTGTCTGTGCCAAATTTACAGACACGTGTGTGTATGTTTACTACAAGATTCAAAGTTGTGTCTGTGCAATCAGCCTTTGAGTCATCACTGTTGTGATTAAACAGCTGCACAGCTGGTTGAACCATATTGTGTAAAAGAAAGTTGCAGTACAAACTGAAAGCCACCAGATGGCAGTGTTGCTCTTGCATATTAGAAGCAGCTCAGATGTCAGGGTCAAAGATTTAGTTATTCACAGTGCAGCCCATTGAATTTGTTTCAAGCGCAGTAGAACCCATTTATATTTTATCTCCTCAACATGATGTGATGGTGATATATAGTGGAATTTGTGTATCATCTTGCTTTGCATGAAGGTGGACAAATAAAACATGCGTGTGTTGCCAACAGTGTCCTGATAGCTTGACATTATTTTCTGTTTGTCAACAGATTTCTGTTTTATAGCTGACCAGGTAGTGGCAGTGCAGCGCTTCATATCACTTTGTTACACTCACTGGCTACCTGTTATAGGGGAATAATGTAAATGGTGCTATACATTTACCCCTAGGTTGCGTTCATACATCAAACATCAGTGGAGTCTATGCTAAAATAAAGAATAAAATGTTCAAATTTGTAGACTACAACACTGCAGAAAGAGTGTGCCTGTAGACGTTTTGACATGTTTTTTACTGTGACATAATGTAGCTGCAGTGGCTGCTGGCGTGGAAAGTTTTACCAAGCATTCTTAATGCTTATGTTTAAATTCAGATGAATTTAGGGCCCCTTTCTTCCCCGTCTTTCACTCCCTCACATTTTCAAAAACCCCATTCTGTGCATCCCGTCTTCACAAATAATCACTAATAAACAAACGATGCTTACAGGAAACGTACTGTGATCGTATGGGAACACCATAGGGTACATATGTGTTTGCGTCCATGTGTGTGTGACAAGCAAACTAAATAGGACATTGTGTTATACAACTAACCCCTTCCTGACATTGCTGAAGCTGGAGTGGCTCCAAGGCTTGCAGGCGCTCCAGCTCCTCTTGGTTATCTAGGTCACAGCCTCTGAGGAGAAGAGCCTCAGCAGCAGCAGCAGCCCTGCATGACACACGCTTCACTCTCCTGTCTGTCTGAATCTCCCTGCATACTCTTGACAAAACCTCAACACTGGCCCTGGTCGAATGAGGGAGGGAGGGAGGGAGGGGGTTGCAGGAGGCAGAACAGTGGAGGGAAAAAAAGCCTCCACTTTAAAGATACAGAGACAACATATGTGGACTGGTTGTGGGAGCACTCATGGAGGACACATGGAAATGGAAATGGCAATGTTGGATTACATTTATACAATACACACGCTGTAGGAACAGAATCCACCCAACCAACAATCACACAATGATGTAGAAAAAAAAGCAGCCTTCTTCCATAGACTCCAATCCCTGCTTGTAGAAGCTGATAGAATAGAGATAGTGGGGGGAGGGCTAAGCCAGTACTCTCCATCCAGCATTTATTGGAAAACAGTGCGAGTGAAGCTTGGTACTGAAATTAGTTATTGATCTATTCTCTCCCTGAAGCCCATGGGTCTTTCCCACCACACCTGCTCATTCTCTCATAGCCTTTTCTTTCACTGCAACCCGTTGTTTCTTTCAACCTTCGCTTCGAGCTTCGACGTGTTTTTGCTTGTTTTGTAGTTCTTTTAGTTTCTTCAAATCATCTTTTTTTTTCGTACAGGAGAGTTGATTCCAAAATGAGATCCTACTAATAATGTGACATCAATTTGAAAGTTTTATATTTAAAAATCTAAATGTTTTTTGGAGGTGCAGCAAACACTTTTTCATGCTTTATGGTCTACAAAGTAATCGCAATCATTCCCAAATTCACCCCTAGCAATTTGATATGAAACAAACCCTCATGCATGCTATGTTGTCCTCTTTATTTAAGATTAATTCTTTGAATTAGTTTTATATAAACTCTTCCCACATTAAACCATGTGCATGTTATTTTCCATTCACCATTCTTCTTCACCCCGGCTCCATCTTCTCTGTTTTCATCTGATCATCTTCAGCACCACAGACTAAAGAATATGGAAGCCTGGTTCATGTACTTAATAATAACATGCAGTACACGTGCATTTAACAGCACATAGTAGATTAAATGTTTTGAGTGATACGCCCACAAAACTTTCATTTAATTTGATTGATTCTAACTAGAAATTCATTTTATTGATATAAACTCAGAAAAGTTAGAGGTACCAGTCTCATGAGCAACATAGAAATGAACTTCTTTCAAGAAATACTGAACTGCATTTTTCCTGCCTGTGTACCATGAGCATAAACCCAGAGAATAAATCTTCTTTTTTTTTTTTAATCTTTTTTTTCTTATTTCTTCTTTAGTTAATAAATGCTAATTTGAAATGAACTAGAATTACAAATGAATACTGTTTTTTGTTTGTTTATGTTGATGCTTGTTAGCTGAGTTCCTAGCCTGGCCGTAACCTTTTCATTCACCACCACGTCACCAACTGAGAGACATTGTAGTCTATTCCAGGCCTTTTCTTCTAGAGCGCAGCCCGTGCAGAATGTCTATCTCCTTGTCTTTCACTAGACATTGTCTAGACACAGGATAATTGCAGACATCACTGAACACTCAGCTGCTGCCTGAAACCTCATGGGAGTTGAGGTGGACTTTGAGAGAAATGGCCAGCAGTCAGTGAAGGGGGTCATGCCGCTCACACCCCTTTTAGATATTGTGTTTATGCGCTTGTGTCGTATACATCTACGAACTCTACAGTATGTGTTCGCTGGTGTGAAGGCAAGCGTGGAATTGAGCGTGTGTGGGAGAGAGGGAAAGCAAGAGGGAAAGGGAGCATAGACGTTGAAACACACAGTACCAAGTGTTCATAACCGCAGATGTGGTGACTTCATCAGAAAAAAATGTACCCCGTCCTTTTGCTCTGCTAGTGTTGATGGAGTGCACCAAAATTAATGGCTGCTAATGCTAAGACGAATAAAAGGACATTTTTGCTGGATATCAATACAATTTGTACTTATGTTGGTTTACAGACAGCATATTTTATCTCCCATAAGATTATTGTTGATTACTGAATGTGGAGCTTTGACTGGGGGTTTGTGTGTGTGTTGTGGGGGGTGTTGGTTGGTCTCTGAGCTCTGAGAGATGGTCACAGGTCGCCGGGTTCACCCAGGGCATAGGACTAATCTCAGTGGGGGTGGATTGGATGCAGGATAACTGAATCCTGTTGGGACAGGCCACCTTCACCCTCTACTCCAGGTGTTAGTTCCTACTTTAGATTGATACAAACTGACTCTTGTGCATAGCCTGTACAGCTTCATTCAGCTTTAAGCTGTAAGATCATATTTATGCGTGTTCTCTCATTCACTAAGGGGGAAATATGTTGACATTTAAGGATTTAATCACTTTATTTTTCTACTTTTTTCCTGTTTTTTATCACTGTCTTAGCAATGATATCTCTTAGATGTTATATTGGTTACATACCAAGCCCGAATGTGTTTTACCACATGCTGGTAGTTTTTTGTTACATTTAAGTGCCTTTTTTTCTAAATCTCTCTGAAAAGAAAATATCTCCAACAAGTAAGCATATTGCTACGTACAAGTATTAACACAGATCTGTTTTTGCCCTTTGAGAGGGGGATGATTTGAAAGTGTAGCGCACCAAAAAGTTACAGTTCCATACTCCAACTCCTATTTTAGAAGCACACAAATCCACCACCCTCTACACTTCTACAACTGACGCCATTTCACAGAAATTCCAGACAACTGGCGCCTGAGCTCTGCCTCCAAGAAGGACATGATGAATAGGACACACCCTTGGTATGCTAGTGAATGGTAGAATATATGGCACACTGCAGTGTTATAGCCTAGATTCATTACACTCTCTCGTCCTAGCTTCTAGCTCTTTTCAGTGTCGTTTTCTCTGCATTTCTCTCCTGCGCTTCATGCTGCTCGCCTATTTTTAAAGCCTGAATTTGAGTGAAATGCACTGAGGCACCAGTAAGGCGAGCTACAGCTCTTTCCAGCGCTGGTTCCTGATCCACCTCTTTGTTGTGGTCTATGCATGCCTGCTCTAGTCACATGACTGCGTTTCTATGGCAACTCGGGTTTGAGTAATCATTTGCGTTACGACCTTTATTCCCTTGAGGAAAGGGGAGGGGGAGGTTAGACTGAGCCTGTAGAAAGAGGGAGCAAGAGGAAAGAGAAAAGACAGGCAGAAGGGGAGCGGCGTAGAGAGGCACAGGGAAAGAAAATAGGCAAAAACAACGGCTGCAGAGGGAAAATATAGTTGTTCTTTGCCTTCATATTTTATATTTTAAGTCTCTCTCTTCGTATGGAACGCCTGCGCCTCACCATATGCAGCATTTGGAGAAAAAAAGACAAAGGCCTGCCACTAAACACTGGGTTGTGTGCCTCAGTTACACCATAATATCTTTTGTGACTCACTCAGTGACTGGAACAGGCGAGTGAGTTTGGTTGGAGAGGCAGCAGGCATGTATGTTTCATAAGGGCCTCCACACACACACACACACACACACACACACACACACACACTCACACACCTCCCCTTCATTTCTTCTCGGAGGAAAAGCAGCACTGTGCCACATGTGCAAGTCTCAGCAGAAACAGATTCTGTATGTTCCTGTTTCTTGCTCTCCCGGCTGCGTTGTCATGGTTACCGAGCTAGTCCACCAAGGCACGCAGCTCCTCTCTCTCTCTCTCTCTCTCTCTCTCTCTCTCTCTCTCTCTCTCACTCTCTCTCTCTCTCTCTCTCTCTCTCTCTCTCTCTCTCTGTCTCCCTCTCTCTCCACCGTTGGGTGATTCAACCCATCAGTTGGGTTGTGTCATCTCCTAGATGGAGTTTCTAGCTCTCACATCTTCTAAATGGAGTTTTTCAGCTTGGGCTTGTATTCCAATTGGGTTGTAGCTTGAAAAAATGGAATAATTGTGTATACGTGTGTGTGGGTGGGTGGGGTAAATGGGTGGGTGTTGTGGGTTTTTTTTTTTTTTTTTTTACTAGCAGTGGGGGGATCCAGCATTGACAGGAGGTGGGCTCGACTGGGGGGCTGGTGATAGACACTATGGGGGTTGTGAGGCTGTGGTGGTGGTGGTGGTGATGGTGGTGCTGGCTGCTTCCAGGTGCCTGTGACTGGGGCTGAATATGAATGAGGGGCCCCGGTTCTCCAGAGATGGCGGCTGGGGAGAGAGCTGCTAAAACCAGAGACCAGTGGAGCCTGGCTGGTTGAGAGGCCCCCACAAGCTGCTGACAGGAGCTGGAGCTAGCCATCACGTTAATTAGCGTTTTTACTCTAGCAGCGCTGAATAGGGGGAGTGGGTTAGAGGGATGTGGGGGTGGTATATGACTCATAGACACAGTATGGTTTATTCATGATGGAGGAAGGGGATGTGTGTGTGTGTGTGTGTGTGTGTGTGTGTGTGTGCGTGCATGTGTTGCCTTAGTAGATCACTGATTGGCACCAAGCCAAGATATTATTATGTCTTGAACATAACACTGGGCATTCATTGTTATTTTGATGTGAGCTTTTTTCTTATAATTTTACAATACACATCTGAAATGAATTCCTTTTATTTGAAACTAGATCTTTCCCGTGATTTTGTAATACATACATAACAGTAAATTTTCCAGCACACATGGTAACATAAAGACAATACTAGCCACAGAACAGGAGAAATTTGCCACATACAGTACCTGTCAAAGTTTGGACACACCTTCCCATTCACTTCAATGAGAAAGAGTGTCCAAACTTTTGACTGATACTGTATGTTGTTCATTTATTTCTGTTTCTGCTGTTACAGGGACGTTATTGATCTCAGGCTTTTGAGGCCTGTCTGGGAAGCATCAGACTGATGAAATGGGTTAAGGGTACCTCTCTCATAAGTGACCTGACCTTGTCTCCTCTGCCTCAGCCCCTGACAGTGATCCTCAACCCCTGAGGGATGCATGGGATCAATAGATCGGTCTTTTACCCGCACCAATCACCCAGGACTCCCCATCCGAGTCGAGAGCTGAGGAGAGGAGTCGCTGCAATAAATAGAACATTCCAGAAGAAGCGTCTCCTCCTCAGCTCGTTGGCTTGTTCTGCTCTTCATGCCAGAGCAGGGATATGAGGGCTTGTTGTGTGTTTGTTTGTGTGTGTGCATAAGAGGGTGTGGGGGGGTTATATTACAGCTATGCTATTGTCTAATTGTCTCCTCTTATCATTAGTGACAACCATGACCTCTGTTATTGGCATATCTGCATTCTGCCTGCACTGCAGAGCCTCCACCACACTACTCGCAGCGTTTTTCTCCCAAGAGCGGCAGGGCCCATGCCTCATAAATACAAACACAATCTCTCCTACACCTCCTGACTGCAGGACAGGACTCCACACATATCTGCCCGTGGAGCGCAGCCCATTTGCATACATATTAAAGTGACGCCTCAGAAAAAAGGAAGAGAGAGAAAGAGGGGAGGAGGGGAGGAGGAGGAGGAGGAGGAGGGGGGAGAGAGAGAGCGGGTATATGCAAACAAGGCTTTCATCTAATATGCAAGAACCGGCATTGCTCTGGCATAAATCTGCATCTGAGCTCAGGCAAAGAGAGTGGAGCCCATTTGACAGTAAATGGGCTAGGGATTGCTGTCAGATGCACAGGAGAATACTGTGTTACCCCACAGAGAACAGGGCCATTGATCAGTATGTCATGTCACATATAGCAAGAACTACATGGTAACAATAGCACATGCTAAGTAAAACCTATGGATAAAATTAGAGGGAAAAGAGGATGCATAGACGAGAGTATGTTAGGAATAGTTGGGAAATATGGAATACATAAAGGAGTAGTCAGACATTTTGAAAAATACAGTTATTCGGTTTCTTGCCAAGAGTTAAATTTTGATGAATGATGAAAGATATAATGTGTTAATTAGCGAGTTTTAGCTGGCAGGTGGATTTTGTTACCTTTGGACAGAGCCAGGCTAGCTATTTCCCTCTGTTTCCATTCTTAATGCTATGCTAAGCTAACTAGCTGCTAGCTGTAGCGTCACATTTACCATAAACGCGTACATAAAAGTCGTATCAATCTTCTCATCTCTCTCTCAAGAAGAAAGGGAATAATCAGACACATCCCAAAATGTCAAACTTTTACTTGAAAAAGACAACATGCGTTCCAAAAGTATACTGTATGTATGTGGCATGATCCCATCAACTTGTACTGAAAAGTGTGTACAGTCCTCAAACCAGCAGAACATTTCTAAAACATTTTTGCACAAGCAAAAGTAGAGCGCATGATGGCAGTGCTAAAGCAAGAAGGAAAAAAAAGTGCACTAGTGAAACTTTACTTACTGTCTTCAGAAAAACTGGAGCACTGCCATGAGCTCTGGGTTTCCCCTAACTCTGTGAGTATTTCATGTTGGACACCCTTGAACTCCCTTTCCTGTTTTCCTGCCTGAGCATGTCGCATTGGAGCACGCCATTCTGTCTGTACAGGTGATCTTACGCACAGGAAATGGAAACTCTGAATGTGCATGTGTTGTCTTGCGTATGTGTGTGCCTTGTTTGTGCGTGCGTGTGAGAGAGTGCTGGAATATGAGGGGGGGTGGGGGGAGAGGGGTGGGGGGGTTGGGGGTTGAAACAGGATATGTTGGGAATAACACAAAGCACAAAAAGTGTCACATGATCTGAAACACAGTGTTGATTTATTTGGCTTCAGAAAGAATCTGTTGCATGTGGTTTGGAGGAGAGAATGTTTTCCTTCTTTGCTCTCAGTGTGCTCAGACACAACACATGGAAACATTTTCTGAGAGGCCATGGGTCTGTGAAAAAAAAAAAAAGAAAAAAAAAAAAGCTCCAGACATTTTATTTCTTTCTCCCTCTTTTCATAGCTTTTTGGGTTCTTTTTTTTTGTAACTGATTGAATTACATACATCTGCTTGCCATATGTAGAAATAGCCCCCTAATGAATATTTGTGATGCACTCGGGGTTGTGACGAGCAATTAGTAGATACAGTATGTTAATAGTTTGTTTTAACAGGAATCAACTATTAGAGTGGCATACCAAGTGGTGGGCTCATCCCTGATTCCACGCAAGTGTGGCAGGGATATATCAATGAACATCCTATTTACAGCCTCGATTTCAGTCTGTAATAAATACACTTCCACTCACATGAGACAGCTGCATGTCTGCTCTATTGTCTGCCATAAATATGCTGGAAGGGTTGGTTAAATATTGATAACACCAATTTTCTGCAACCCCCCACCCCCCTTCCACCCACCCCACGCACCCTCTCTCTCCATCACCACCACACACACAAACACGTACACACACACATCACACACACACATACCAAACCCCTCCTTCTTTCTCTCCCTCTATCTCGCGGTTATTTCACCCTCACAGTAACCTTGCTTATGCATATTGCATATGTAAATAAAGCACCCCGCCTCTGAAGTAATTGTGTGCATCTTCTACGGAGCTGCATATCTCAGCTCTGTGTTTAAGAGGACACATTATGGAAAGACTGAATTCTCTTTGTTTGTAGAGATTTTTTTCTTTAAGGACTCATCCGTCAACTCAAAAACAATACATTTCTTAATAAGCAAAGCACCATAAGTGTAATTTTTACAACTCTACGTTTTAGAGTTAGGGAGGAGTGGGTTATGGGCGGGGCTGAGTCCCTTATCCAGGATTTCAGTCAGTTAATCTTGCACTTAAAGTATTTTATTAACACAAAGAGTTTGAATTGACTGACTTATAATACTTAGGATGTTTAGAAACATAGTTTAAGTGTAAAAAAAAAAAAAAGGTTAGATGAGGATGAGTTGGATTATCACACTAGCATCTTCTGTTACCAATTTTTTTTTGTTCATTTCAGCTCATAACACATGTATTACTTAGCTAATTAGTAATTTAACAGGGAAATATGAAATCATTATTATATCATTATCATTATCATTATATAATCATTTATTGTTTTTGTTGGAGTTGCTAAGATATATTTCTGATCTCAAACAAACAAATAAAAAGTATTTCCACCACTTGAGTTTTGTGACTACTGCCTCATTTCAATGTGTTCACTTTGTTGTCCTTAAAAAATAGAAAAGTTTTCACCTGCAGGCGTTTCAACTTATGCAGAAAATGAGGTCTGTGGTTCAGGTAAGTGTTAAAATATTTCAAATTTTGTTTTGCAACATTACACCTGCTAATATCTCAAACTAAACTAAAGCTGTATAATGTTAACTCTCTCTTTATACTTTTATTATTTATTATTTCTTCTATGGTGAAACAAATGTACAGTAGCAGTCAAAAGTTTGGACACACTTTCTCATTCAAGTGAATGGGAAGGTGTGTCCAAACTTTTGACTGCTACTTTATATACAGTGTATATGTATGTGTAAGAGTGTTCTCTTCTTAAACAATATGTGTAAATATCCCAAGTCCTCATTCACTAGAGCACTTAGTTTCTTTTTTTTCTCTAAAAAAAATACTGCAAGAATTTCATGGTAACTTTCAGCAGGGATGTCCTAAAACAAGGATTTGTTTGGCCAAATTCAGATAGGGATGATTCCAGCACAGTTATACCACCTAAAATATACACTGAACTTACACTCTTAAATTTTCAGGTTTTATGAAGTTTTAGTTGTTTGTTAACTCGATCCTGCTGAGGCTGTAATGGGGGAGGTTCAAAGATGTTTCTACATTTTTGTTTCACCTTATTTAGATATATGGAGCAGTAAACATATCAGAAACACCTTACAATATAACGCAATCCAATAGCCTCATAGATCACCATATATTTGTATGAATCAGTACCTCTTAATACCATGTCATCAACAATCCACAATTATAACTTTTAGAAAAGTGGGAATTATTACAGAACTGTTGTATTGGATTGCTTTATATTACAACACTTCTGGTCACTTCTGTAACAGTACACTACCATACTATACGATATCATACTATACTATACTATACTATACTATACTATACTATACTATACTATACTATACTATACTATACTATACTATACTAAATCCAAGTTGCAGTCACAGTCATAGTTTCAGTTTCATTTGGTGTCAGTAATAACAGGGTTACAATGTAGCAGTATGGAGAAAAAGTAAATAAAAAAGAACAAACCACTGGCAAAGATTAATTATAATAATATTAATAATAATGGTGTCAGTTTTTATGTGCAAACGTTCAATTTTATACACAACATTGAACTTGATACTTACCTTCCCAACAATGACAATATACTTTAGTATACTACATATACTATACTATATAAATAAGAGTAACCAGTACATGTATGTTGTAAAGATAAATATTATTAATTTGATTTTACAAAGTTTCATGAATATTTAATGTTCAATGAGAGTTAAAAGATCAACAATTACAGTTATCTGAAAATGTAGGTGTAGCTTTTTTGCAGTTTTTGCAGTTTATAGGTTTGGGCATTGTATATTTTTAGGCTAGAGGTGTAAATTAATCATAGATTAGAATAGAATAGAATAAACTTTATTGTCCAGCCGAGGAGGAGCAGAAAAATTGTCCTTGGTCTCACCCAAACATGTCCACAAGATAAAGACGTCACATTAACGGAGCAAAGATCTCTCATCAGTGCATTCGTACCCATAGTGAAGAGCTACACTCCCATATTTAAGTTTACTGTAGTTTTTTGACCACATTAATTGCATTTGGGATAAAAAAAACCCTTGCAGATCTTTTTCTTTGCCGGGAGTTTTTCTATAGCATCACCCTTAGGGGAGCAACTCAAACTCAGAGTGGAGGGGATGTGTTTTGTCATTGATGATTGACAGGGCTTTCATGTGTACAACTGTGCTGTAAAGGTCATCTAATGACTTCTGTTGGCGGTCTACTGTCTTCTCTGTTGTCTTAACAATCCTGGTCAACTTGTTACTGTTTACTTAAGTCAAGTGGCCATGTCAGACAGAGATATATTAAAAACAAGGAAGCTCTCATAGGTTTGTGTGTTTTAGTTGATGAACAGTACATGACATATGCAGTTTTGTTGTAAATAGCCACGCAATAATCATGCTTATGATTTGTTGACTGTATTTATGATATTAACATAGAGCAATTTTCAACACAGTTTAACCTTAATTGATATTTTGTATTGTGATCTGTATTAATAGTAGTAAAAGACTGATCAAATGAATACCCTTAATCTCTCCATTAATATCATATGTCTTTTAACCAGCAAAGCTTTCACTTTCATATTCCACAAGTCAACACGAGTGACTGCAAGTGTAACAATGCTTTCAAAACTGGTAGGTCCATTTGACATTCTGTCTGACCTTTGGTTCTTCCTCTTCTCACAGATTGTAGGTTGTGGTTTCTCTCCAGTGATGCTCAATAAAACCTGCTCTACAGTTGTTGTTGTATTGTTTTTTTCATTGTGACATTTTGGCACCTTCCCCTTACTTTTTTGTGTTAACATTTTCCCTCTAGTATTGCTCTTTAGCCAGATACCTCTAATTCATCACTTTATTCAAAACATAATATACAAAACTGTACACTTTTATCCTTTTTGCTCTAAAGGTGAAATGTAATCCCCACTTGAATATTTAGGTTTTTTATGTATGTTGTTATAATAATTAGAAATATATTTATGATTATTAGAAAAAACACAGCGATGGGTTTCCAAATATGTAGTTTTGTGCCAAACATCACTTTCACTCTATACTACTACATTATACAATATACTGTAATATACACTAAACTATACTAAACAGCATCGGATCTTACAACACTATATTCTTTACCAAATCTCTACCCTTTACACTGCTGGCATTAAGGCAGTGCTAATAATCAAGAACATTATTTAATTATTACTTAGATCGAGTGATTGTAATATAGGAATACTGTAAACAGCATGGAGAAAAGCATCTATCCATCAGATCAAGCCACTGTTAAGTCATAAGAACATCATTACATTTAGTTGCTATCAGCTTTCCTATACCTGTTTTTATTACTTTAGACACAAAAATTTACACCAAAAGTTCAACATCTTCCTTACTTAATATAATTAAGCCTACTTTGTAAAATTAAGCTAATTTATTCATTAGTGCTATACCGTACTATACTATACTACAAAGTGCTGAACCATACCATAAACTACAAAGCTATGCCATACCATTCTGTACCATAAAACATGATATCAATCTGTTCTTTGCCCTTTAAACTAAATTCCTGAGAGTGCACATATGTCAGGCTCCAATTTACACTATTATCAAAGCATGATAACCATAATAGTGGCTGTCCTCCTGATTTACCTATTTGGCAGGAAATCAAAGTCATATCCAGGTGTTCAGTATGATGTCAGCCATCTGTGTGTGTACACACAAACAGATGTGGGGCACGGATGACAGATAATCTCTCTGCAAAGAGCTTTTACCTCGTGACAATATTTCTATTATCAGAGGCAGTCATAATGACATCATTGTCAGCTTCAGACAGTACATTCATAATTTACTGTATATATATGTGTATGCGCAGTATGTTCTTGTGTGTGTAACTAAATTGGCTTTTGAGGAAATATGTTAGTGAGTACAGGATATACTGTAGTTATAGTATACTTAAAGTATAGTGTAGCATAGTATATAGTGTGTTATAGTATTGTATAGCAGTGAATAGAACTAGATTCCCTTTCTCTTCCCCTCTGTTTGACTTTGGGGTTAGGGTTGGGGTTTATGCCTCTTGGATAGAAGCACTGAAGCTGAGAAGCCTCAGACGCTGTGTGCTTCATGGAACAGCCATCCAGAGGATCTGAGGAAAGTGGAAAATGTTGACATTTTCAAATGCAAGTGCCAAAGTTGTCTGGTTTTCACCCTATTAACTTGTTTATTCTCCATTACTTATATTCTACTTTTCCTGTCTAGTTTTACATTGTGGTGCTGACTTATTTTATTTTGGCTTTTAGAATACATCTGTCATTTATCGCTCTAGAAAGCTGTTTGAAGTTGAATTTGAATTGTAGCTCCATTAATAAGTTTGATATTCTATTATATTCTGATATTCTGTTATATCCTGTTCTACTCCATTCTATTATATACCAGTCTCCACTACATTCTATTCTATTCTATTCCATCTATTATACTCTGTTCTATTCTATTGTATTACACTCTGTTCTATCCCACTATGTTTTATTCTGTTCTATTCTATTGCTTTCCATTAGATTCTATTCTGTTTTTCTTTTCTTTTCTTCCTCTCCACTATATCCTGTTCTGTTCTGCTCCATTCTATTCTACTTTACTAGTCTCCACTCAATCCATTATATTCTATTCCTCTCCACTATATTCTATTCTGTTCTATTCTATATGGACAGTAAAGTCTGCTGATTTTTGTCCGCACTGAGATTTAAAAAGCCCAGAACACATTTAGTGAAATGCAGCATGCCTGCTCCTACGTGCATTCTGAATGAGGCTAGTAGTGATATTTGCGTATAACAGAAGCACCGCCTCCCTCCCATTGGACAATGTCTATGTGAGGGCGTGGCAAGGAAAGATGAGAGTTGCAAATCCATGCCCTTACTGGGAAGACATGGAGCGCTATGGACACAGTCTACACGAATCAAGTAGGAATCTCAACTAAAGACATACATATTTCTTCAGTTAGGAAACAAACGATTTGAGAGACTGAAAGGAAAGAAAGGGTGGCCCGGTTGAGGATGGAGTGTGCATTTGACGCACAGAATCTGATCTCCATTTCTTTGAGGAAAATCCAAAGCTCCAGGACGCAGAGAGGAGGCATCAAGCTCCACAAGAACTTGCTGGTAACGTACGTTCTGAGAAACGCCAGGCAGTTTTATATGAGCAAAAACTTGTCGCAAACGCAGAGGACGCATCAGTATGAGGATGTAGCTGCAGTCCGTGAAAAGCAAGAATACCTTGAATTGACTGGGAGCTTTACGGAGTTGGCCGATGACTTCTACTGCAACTTTACTGGGGTTGAGTCGGACACTTGGCACTGCGGAGCGCACCAGCCCAACGGCCAGCCTGCAGAGCTGGCGCACCAAGACGCATCTGCCTGCGCAATGGTTTCTCCAAGTGACTCTGAGCTCATGGTTTCGGCAGCCTGTTGGAGTTGTGCAGACAAATCCTCCTGGGAGTTACCTATCCCAAACACACAAGCCAACCAAAAGACTGTCCTGGACCTGGACACGCATGTGGTGACTACTGTCACGAATGGATACTTCCACTCAGACTGTTGCGCGCAGCCAAAACAGCCGCAGGGCGCGCAGTGCTACACTAAAAAGCGAAAGATGGACACAAGTTATCATATTGTTGATCCAGAGTTTTATTTGCCAGACTTTGGGCCAGTGCCATGTAAAAGGATGAGGACTGATGATGACACACACTCAGACTCAGACCAGTTGGACACCACAAACATCTCCAACCTGATCTCGGTGCTGGGTTCAGGTGGACTATCTGAGTTTGTGGGTTGGCAGCAGACGGACCTTGAGCAAATATTCGCCGTTCAAACAATTTGTTTAAAACATACACTGTTAACAGGCAGCGGTTGGACCAGAGCAATCGAAGCATTTTGATTTGTATGATTGTTTTTCTTTGTATCGTTTTATTTTATTGCTTTCAAATAAACCTCGACACGACTGCAGTTCTCTCTATGCTCTGTTATTGAAACATGTTGATGAAATGTGATTATATAGAGAAATCATGTCCACTTCACATTTGCACACTCACATGTGTAGTGCCAATTGATATCATTTCTTCACACAGTATGAATTAATTGTTCTTTAGATCTTATTTTCTGGTGATTCGTTTGGGCTGCTGGAGTCTGTCTTTGGTTTGTATTTCCTTAAGAAATAAGTTAACGCTGTTTCTCTGGAAAGATGTTGGACGAGCTCCATCATGTGGCTCGTACAGATCTGTACAGCCTCATGCACCAGATCAACGCAGAATGTTATTTTGTAAATGTATTATTTATATCAGGGCCTGCTTTCATTTATCAATAAAACTGAAATAATTAAACATCACTGATGTATTGGCTTTAAACTGAATCTCTCCTGGTGACTTATAACACTATAGTGAAGTGTGTAATAGTGAGTATATCATATATTTACATATAGGGTTTATAATGACCTTGCCGTGTTTTTTATTCCATAGGTAGACTATAATTTTAAGATTATGAATATCATATAGACTTAACCTAATGTATGACTCTACTATAACTAAAACTAAAACATAACCTAGTTATTAATAGTTGTTATGGATCACTGGAATCCATTTTCCTCTAGCTAATAAAATAAATAGGGTAATGATATGAGGCAGCCTTTATTTCTACAAAATGTTTGTGAAACACTTGTGAAACAGCATGCACGCATGTACAGGACCAAACTCTGCTTGGAAAAACAAGACTTTAAAGAGCTCGCAGTTGTCTTGTCTCGGTGGGTCCGAGGGGGGGCGGGCAGCTGAGAATAGACAGTGCGCTTGTCCTTGAGACATGACTGCCCGAAGGTTTTCCATCTATAAAGACTTATGCGCGTCTATCTGACAAGATGTTGAGTGTTTTTGTCAGAGCCGTGGTGAGTGTGTTGTTTTTCAGTCTAAATGTGTTTTTAAGTGCGTAATAACAGTCGCCACGTTTGGTTTTACAGCGTCAGATCAGGCTGTGTGAAGGGGGTGGGGCGCTTGTGCAGGACAGCAACAATGTGACAATATTAGGTTAAAATGTAACTCATGCCTCAACGCTGTTGGCTGGCAAAATGTCCTGCACGTTATTTGTTATGGCAAACTATTCATTTTCAGCGTTTAGCAGCGTATCGTTGTGCTAGTTTGCATAGCGTCAGCTAGCTTTAGCCGATAGCATAACGTTGACGTTAGCTTAACCTTAATGCTACTGACTGGGGCACCCGCAGACCCCAGACGTAAACTTTATCTCACAGGTGCTTTATTCTACTCCGGCAACTTTTCATCACGGTGTCAGTCAATTTGTTCCTAATAACTTCATATCATTTTTTCTGTCTGTCTTAATTAACGCTTTTATAAATACCAATGTATTGGGGTCGCGGGGACCCCAGTCAAAAGCACCCAATTCCGCCTCTGCAATTTTAATAGATGGAACTATTTATTGAATTCATGTTTGCCATGGGACCTAATTTAAAGTGCCACACACTATCGAGGTACGGGGGCTGGGGCACTCTGTTAAAAGGCTTTGTGGAAAGATTGTACTTCGGATAAATGCTGCAATTTGTATCAAAGAAAAGTGTATATTTTCATTTTACACAATATACAAATTAACTGTAACTTTCATAAAATAATAATAATCTGTTTCATCAGATGAAATTAATTACATAACTAATAATGTTTTGAGAAGAAATAAGTCAACATTTTGCTAAGTTGGTTGTTTCTTACAGCAATTTATTCTTGGGGTCCACGGGGGCCCAAGTCGGTAGTCCCTGTATGTTAAATATGTTGGTAGAATGAGGGTTAAGATGTTGGTAAATGGTATATGGGCTGCATTTATATAGCGCCTCTTTAGTCTTCTGACTACTCAAAGCACTTTAATACTACATGCCACGTTCACCCATTAACACACATATTCACATGCTGATGGCAGAGGCTGCCATGCAAGGTGCCAACATGCTCAACAGGAGGAGTCTAATCATTCACACACAAACACTCAAACAATTTGGGATTCAGTATCTTGCCCAAGGACACTTCGACATGCAAACTGGAGGATCTGGGGATTGAACCGACGATCTTACGATTAGTGGACGACCCACTCTACCCCTTGAGGCTGTAGGATGAGGGTTAATATGTTAGTAGGACGAGGGTTAATGTGCATGCTACGAAACGGACCCAGGAAACAGCACGACACTAGTAGTTTTATTCGCTTCAAAGCCCCCTTAGGTTGATCATTCTCTCTTCTTTTTTTTTTTTAAAAAAGTATAGTTTATAGTGCAATACAAGTAACTGATATGAAAATGAGCAACATATGACAGAGCACAAGACTATAGTGAAAACTAGACTCAAACAAACCGAAATAAAAAGAGAGAAAAAAGACAAAACAGCAGCAACAATAACAAGAATGACGAAAGGGCAAACAAACAAACGAAAAAGGCATCATGTTTGGCTTAGATTTTCTTATTGTAGCACGCATGTGTTTAGGTAAGTGTGTTTGTGTGGGTGGGTTTTCTGTGTGAAAGATATAGAGGAAATCATTCTCTTTATATTCACTGCTGTGTCATGTGTTGCTAAAAACAACGCACAACAATGTTTTTATACTAATGTTCATAACAGTTTTACTTTAAAAACGTCTACTAGAAGTTCTGTATTGCATTCACACTTTCTTGACATTAATTAAATTTATATGACCATAAGTGAGAATGACTTATATTACTGCTGCAGAATTTATGCACATTCCTGCTGCTGCTGAGTTCATAAATAATAATCTAAAATTTGATTAAAGTTCTTCCAATTTTTTTTTTTGAAATTTTACCATCGTATCAGATCAACTATTTAATTGATAACCACACAGATAGATTTCTTGCTTTCATGTCTGTTTGTTTTAGCTTTCATTCCAAAGGTTCAACTGTGTCAACCTTCTATTTATAAGCTGGCAGAGGTTACACCAGCGGGTACAAACAAATAGTATGACTCCTTCACTTAGTTGTTTTGGTGTCAGTTACACTGACCAAGTCATCTTACTGTCTTTGTGAATAATTTGAAATGTTGTTTACAGCACTAAATCCACTTCTTACTTGAACCCATGTACACTTAATCATTTACTATCCAAGGCTTCTGTTGCACACACTTCATATTTAACAACATGTTGACACTGGATTTATGAGTCAGCATCATTCAACTCTGTGGTTCAATTCATCTTCTGATTCAACTAGTGAGATATTGAGATTAAATGTCAGTCATTACACTATCATATCACAGCAGTGAGCTTGCAGTATTGCCACCTAGTCAGTTGCAATATTTGATCAAAGTTATAAATCATAGTTGTAAATGTTAGGCTTCCTTTAGTAATATTTTGTTTATGTGATATTCAATCATAGTGCTGAATATCACATATGTCCTAATCTGACCAACATGTTTTCCAGCTGCGGCCAGGCATGGTGAAGCCATGTCGCCTGCTCAGACCGGTAACACAGATCCCAGAGAGGTCCCTGGTTCATCAGGAGGGTTTACCTAAGCTGCCTGTGCCACCCTTGAAGCAGACCTTTGAGCGCTACCTGGCCATGCTGGAGCCTATCGTAAGCGAGGAGGAGCTGGAACACACACGGCAGCTGGTGGAAGAGTTCCTCAAGGGTGGTGTTGGGGAAAGGCTGCAGAGAGGCCTGGAACGTCGGGCCCGAAAGACAGACAACTGGGTAGATATTTGGTTTTATTTAGCTTTTATGTAGCAGGGTGGACACACTCAGCGTAAAGGTCAGGTATGAATCAAGGTCCTCCATAATTAAATGCACCATGGAAGGTTTCAATTTCAATTTCTTTATACCAGTGGAGGAAGTTATTTGAGTATTTGCCTGACACTTCAAACTCAACTAAAGCATGAATTCACACTTATAGAAATAATAGAAATATTTGCATGGTGACTTAATGTGAAGTTCATTTCAGGAAGTAGTCTGGATCTTTCGGTGTATTGTATGTATTTGTAGTATTTGTTTGCAATGCAAATCTCTCACTACTACTGTTTTCTACTGTGTTATTATGTAGCTATCAGAATGGTGGATGCAAACAGCTTATCTAGATTGCCGCATGCCGGTGGCAGTCTACACCAGCCCTGGTGTTGTCCTGCCACGCATGCACTTCCACGATCGCCAAGGACAGATGAGGTGAGAAACCAGGAAGCACATCTAGAAACTGCCACAGTTACTAAGCTGTTCCTATTAAACACATTTCTACATTCATGAAAAAGAAGAGTCGGTACTTTTAATGTATGCTTTAAAGTACCTGTAGTGTTATGTTGTTCCCACAATATCTGCTAAACCTGAATAGTCACTTAATAAGCACATTAATAAAGTTGTTCCCAGAAGTGATTAGTTTCTGTTGAAGTACAGTATAAACAAGCTCATATGAAGCTGGAGTTTCAAGCCGACCCTTGCACAGGCTTCCCTCTGCATGCTGGCTATTTAAAGCACTGTGGCGGCTCATAGCATTGCTCAGCTGTTTTTGACTACTGCGACCTATGGGATATGCCGTCAACATAGTGGCCCCATGGAGAAATACTCCAGCAAAGCCAGTTTTAAGTGTGCGGGTACAGTGGGCTGTTATAATGTTATAATGTGTCAGCCAGTAGCACTTTTAGGTAATGTGGGACGACATTTGCTTGAAAGTGTCTCCAGTCAGAGCTGATTACTGATTTTTTTTCCCTTCTCAGTGGCATCAGTAAAGCAGAGAATTATCATGTTTGTCTGTAACACGGCGATGTCTCTTCCGCAGGTTTGCTGCCAAACTGATCGCTGGAGTTTTGGAATTTAAAAAAATGATTGACACGTGAGTTTGACCAAGAATAAACCAAATATCATGCTGTTATAACAAAAAGCTTGTCATCATCATGATTTGCATTTAATTTATGAAACTGTGTCACAGTGAGACTCTGCCTGTAGAGTATTTGAGTAAGAAGCCGCTGTGTATGGACCAGTATTACCAAATCCTGTCCTCCTGTCGTATCCCTGGACCAAAGAGAGATATTGTTGTAAATCAGTCCATCGGGAAAACACCTCCCACCCACATCACTGTGGTCCACAACTTCCAGGTACTCTAGGTGGCACTGCTGTTCTTCCCCTTCTTTTACTTCTCAATATTTCAGTTAAATATTTTAACAGAAACTCATTTTACAACGTCATTATTGGTGCAATGGCGAGAAAAGAACAGTGGACCTATGCTAAATGATCCTGTCTGGCTTTTCTCTCCCAGTTCTTTGTCTTGGATGTGTACAACAGCGATGGCACTCCGCTGACAGTGGATCAGATTTACATGCAGCTGGAGAAGATCTGGAACTCTTCTTTGCAGACCAACAAGGAGCCTATTGGCATCCTAACATCACAGCACCGCAACACTTGGGGAAAAGCCTATAACAATCTGATCAAGGGTGAGGAGACAAGACACAAAAATGGAGCAGAGAGCCCAGCTAGATTTATTCTCTAACTCGAAATGGTATATCAGTATCAAAAATCATCATAAAGGCCTCGGTGAATAGTTCATTTTGCATTTTTTTCCCCTCAGATAAGACGAATAAAGAGTCAGTCCGTGCCATCCAGAAAAGCATCTTCACAGTGTGTTTGGATGCTCCAATGCCACGGGTGTCAGATGAGCTGTACCAGAGCCGTGTGGCTGCCCAGATGCTGCATGGAGGAGGGGCTCGCTGGAACAGCGGCAACCGCTGGTTTGATAAGACATTACAGGTAAGTTTGAGTCAAACGAACTTTACATTTAAAATAATAAACAGGACTGTGGTAATGGTTGAGAATTTGAATGTATTTGTAAATCGTCCTCAGTTCATTGTCGGTGAAGACGGTACATGTGGACTGGTGTATGAACATGCGCCTGCTGAGGGACCACCCATTGTGTTTCTCATTGATTATGTTGTTAAATTCATGTAAGTTTACTATCCATTTTTAGATGCTTGTTTTCTCAATTTTTTAAATGAACTGGAGTTGAGTTTTTAACATTTTCTCAACAGGCAAAGGACTGAAATAGTCCGCTCCCCCATGATTCCTCTGTCCATGCCTCAGAAACTTCGTTTTAACATTACACCTGAGGTCAAGAGAGACATTGAGAAAGCCAAACAAAATATGAACATGTATGTCAAGTGCAGTTGTGGTTATTATTATTATCATCATTATTATTATTGTTTCTGCTTTGATGTCAGACATTTGGAGTAACTTACTCCTTTCTTTGTTTCATTAGAATGGTACATGACTTGGACGTGAAGGTGCTTATGTTCTCTCATTTTGGAAAAAATGTGCCAAAACAACACAAGCTGAGTCCGGATGCCTTTGTGCAAATGGCTCTTCAACTTGCCTACTTCAGGTAAGAAATCCCTTTTATAGTCAGAAATGATGGTGCACATAGCCATCGAGTGTACTTTCATTCATATATTGTGTATACTGTTTTTGCATTGTAGGATGTATAATATGTGCTGCTCTACCTATGAGAGTGCATCATTACGAATGTTCAAATATGGGCGAACAGATGCAATCCGTGTAACTACTGTACAGTCATCTAAATTCGTCCACGCAATGCAAGACCCAGCTAAACAGGTACTGTTAAACCATTAGGAGTTGACAGTAAATGTAAAGTATACAGCATGTAAGCTGTCTGACTGAACACTTAATGTCACCAACAGAACACAGAGAGGCTGGAACTGCTGCAGAACGCTGTTCAGACACATAAGGACAACACATACGATGTGAGGACTGGTGTTCATCAACATATAAATCCTTTTTTTACATCATCTGATTCATCTCAGTTTGACACATTCAACTTCCCTTTTTTAGGCCATCCATGGACAAGCCATAGACAGACACCTTCTCGGGCTGAGGATGCAGGGTATTGAAGACCTGACCTCTCTGCCTGAGATATTCATGGATACCTCTTTTGCTGTGGCTCACCACTACAATCTCTCCACCAGCCAGGTATATTTATATACAAAAATCAACATTCTGTTATTACTGAGCAAATGATTCTTTTTTCATCATATTTGTTTGCTTGCGTATTTGCCCTCATCTCTCCCGTCTCTGTGTCCAGGTTGGCTCCAAGACAGACTGTGTGATGTGCTTTGGTCCAATGGTGCCAGATGGCTATGGAGTGTGTTACAATCCCATGGATGAGCACATCAACATCGCCATCACGGCCTTCAACAGCTGTGAGGAGACTAATGCTGCCAAGTTTGCCCAAGCTGTAGAGGATGCTCTGTTGGACATGAGAGCTCTCCTGGAAGACACAGCTACAGCCAAGCAGTGATCCTACACAGTAGCATGGTATGGTGTTTGTGTCCCACCGGGATGTATTTGAGCTGGAACTGAACCGGTGCCGGAGTTGTGGCAGAATGCCACGCTGGCATAGACGCACAATGTACTGAGTGTGTTTGAACTGAGGGAAAACCTGTTATGGAAAGGTTCTAAGGAGTGAAATGTGTGACTGTGAATGCACTGCCTTTGAGATGAAAAACAATTCTCTATGATGGTAATTCTATATTTTAATATATTGTGTTATATATATATATATATAAAAACCACTACATGAACATAATCTGCTAATTGTATGTTTTTTTTGTTTGTTTGTTTATACCCTTGCAGGTCATTGTGCAGTTTTCAGAATGATAATGTCATTCTTGACTTAAAGATTGAGTTAAGAGTGCTTTAATTTGTTTATCATTTATTTCGGGTCAACATAATTAGTACATACAGGTATGAAAACGAAGTCTCTTTTTCTACTTTTCTATTCAACAGAATAGAAGCGAATGGCTTCATGGTATTTATTTTATGTTAAAAAACTCAAGTATGTTTCAGCTAAAGAAACTTCAAAAGTTTGCATCCAAACCACCTCAACATTGTTCATATTTAGCATCAAGGACGTATAAAGGAATATTCAGCTCTGAAGCTCCCTTTGGAATATAGGTAATCTCCATGAAATTCAATCTCCGCCATATTTCCAGAGGAGTGCCACTGAAACAGCTGCTGGCCTTTAAACACGTTGGTCTTCAAGACATCTATGTCCCGGATCTGAACAAGACACACAAGACAAGATGTTGCAGTAATTAATACACTTGCACCTTTTTTTCATCCCACAAGATTATTGGAACAACAGCACATGCTAAAAAAGCTTGTTGGCACCATAATGTATGTAGACTGGAAGTTGGTGGTGTTGAATACTAATCCTATGTGTAGCGCTTGGATTCTGATCTTCACTGAAGGCGGGGCGTTGATGAGGACTCGACAGGTGTGGTTTGTGCTGGATGTTGTCGGATTCTCGAATTCACCGCTGGGAGAGAACAGCTGTATGTCACAATCTGTGGGTCAAAGACATAAAGTCTTGGTAAATACAGAGGTAGACACAATATCATGAACACCTGTACAGTCAAATGCAATCCAATTTGATAGTCCAGAAACGGATACTACAGTTGTGATACTCAAACTGTTGAGTTTGTGTCAGCTGTGGAGTCAACTCTAGTAAGTTTTTAGGCTTTAGTTTGTTGGTTTGCATTTTAGTGTAAGGTGTAGATAAACTATTGTCCCCTGCAAATTCATAAGGGAAATGAAGGGAAACAAAATAACAGCACAATACAACAAAATCCAACACAACTGTACAACCAAAAAAAAAACATACAATTGAGCAGAATCAGTGGCAATCTCCACAAAATAAGAACCTTTTATGCTTCACATTATTTTTGCCTCCAATGTAATTGTTGTATGTGTTTGTATTGGATCGCATTATACTGTGCAAGTATTCACAATATTGTGTACATCCTCCCTAGATTCAAACTTCAGTCTTTATGTTGTAATATGCTCTGACATTGGGCACAATTCCCTTATAGTTGCACTCATTTTAAATAGCAAGTGATTATTTTATTATTTTATTATCATTAGTCACCATCCTATCTTGAGATATTATGGAATACATTTTGGATATACACCATCAGATGTCTTACCCTGATGATGAGTCTTCTTCATGTTTTTTTGAGAGTTGTAGGTGAGTACAACCCCGTCTCCGGGTGTGAGCAGATGCTGACGCACGAGCAGGACGTTGGTTCTGGTGGTCAACTCACTACCTGCTACCTGCTCGCACCTTCTCACTAATGCCAGTCGGTCATAAAATGCCACATACTCCTCTGTAGGGAACACATTCACACTGTTGCAGGCATTCATTTTGCTTTAATACTCATGGAACAGGAAATCCTTTACATATTGGATAATGCTCACTCTTTCTGCAGTTCAAGGAGCTGGACTCTACTTTGATGTGAATGACCTCATCCAGGGGTCGACCTATGGATACTGTGCAGCGGCCAGTTACGTCTTTCAAGTCCACTGTGCCTGATTGTTCCACGAGTAGCCTTCCACATGCGCCTGATAAAGAGCATACACACTGTAATGATTATACTGCAGCTGCCTTCAGCTCTTAATGAGAATGGGTAAAGAGTCAGAATGTTTGTGCCTACTAACTGGGTTTGGGTGTCACAGTGTTTGTTGTTGTGGTCTGCGGATATGTGATTGTCTCTGTTGGACTTGGAGTAATATGGCCTGCGTGGTGCTGTGGTGTATCTTTGTGGCTCGGGGTGGGAGACGGGAGAGGTCTCTCTGTATGTACAGCAGGGGTGACATCTGAGGTAGAAGGTATGTCTCTGCAGCTGCCCGTGTAGCAACCCTGGATGGTGATAGGCTTAGGCATGTGCATACAAAGCAGAGGGCTGAGGGGTTCAGGCTTAGAGGGGCCCATGCAGGACACAGCTCTGGACTGGATCCCGTATCCGCAGGGCACTGAGCACTGGAGAGCATGAAAAAACAGTGATATCAGCGACAATATGCGTAAACAGTATTTACAGACACGTCAAATAACTGAATGTCCAAGTAATACATTATTTAAAGTCCCCATCCACTCAAAAATCTCTTTTGCCTGTTTTAGCTTCTCTGTGCAGAATGATGTATGTACAGAGTTTGACACTAAAACTGTTTTTACATGAGTCTGCTGAAGGAGAAAAGTAGTTTGGAGCCAGTATTCAACTTACACAAATTTGATGTGGAAACTTGAAACCTCCAGTACATATACACTGAGAAATTGACTTTTTGGTGAAGTAGGAGACATCTTGTGACCAGCTGTTAAACTTTTGAAATGAAAAATATTTGCATATTCATAGATTCTGGGATTGTTAATGAATGGGAGTAATTTTAAAGATTTTAACGTGGTAATTACACTTTTATGTGGAAAAACCATATTGGAGAAAAATTATCATTCAAAGTTAAGTATTTTATAACCATCTTAAAACATGTCTGGCGGTGATCTTTAAGTACAGAGGTGTATGTCTTGGGTCAAGGAAGGAAGTTGGTAGTAATGTGGTTTGAAAGAAACTGCTCCTAAATGACCACAACAATCATAGAGCTTTGACCACAATTTTGAAAACGTGATGTTCGCTATGATGGATTATATAACTCAAGGAAGAAGAGTCTGCAAATTAATTTTTATACTTTACAAACATGAATGGACACCAACCTGGAATGGTAGAGAAGTACATTCAAAATTTTAAAACATGGTAGCACGGTTTACGAAATGATTACCTGTGATATAAAGTAGACATGACCTGAAGTACAGTAAAAGGGCTAAAACGTGTAAAATCACAGATATGGCCTTTAAAGTGGGATCTTGAGTTAGTAATTAACACTAATAATCCACACAAATGTAAAGAATATTACTTGTACTATCACTAGTAATGATGCAGCAATGTTTTAACAATTTTTTATTTGCTCGTATTTTCATTCCACATTTTCTACTCATGTGTCTTTGTCCGTGCCTTCTGGTATTTGTTTTTAACTAATCTAGTCAATTCTTCATATTCCAATCCATTTTGTGAAATGTACCTGGCTCCACGGCTTCACCTCCCATCTGAAGGTGCAGACCTGCACCAGGCAAGGCACTGTGGTGGCCGGTTTGACAGCTGCATGGCAGGTTTCCTCTGGCACCACGCTCTCCTTGCTGTGGACGAACTGGACACAAGACACAGTCCTCTGAGATACACCCAGGTCACAAGACACAGAGCAGGGCGATGTCCTCAGAACCTTCCACCTGGACAAAGGACAGTGATGGTGAGAGGATTTTTGCCTTTGCAAAAACTGAAATGTGTCTTTCTGTTTGAGTTACCTTGCTGGGCAACTGTGGGTGTTACATGACACCACTGCTGTGGGTTTAGGAAAGTCACTGCACTGTGCATCCTCCACCACCTCCTCCTCCCCCTCTTCTGTCTCTCCAGCGCAGTACAGCACCCGCTTGGCAACCCCTCCTCCACACGTTACACTGCAGACTCCTAGCTTAGAGCGCCACCTGGTTGTCAAAAATATCATTCTGCCATCATTTTTCAGATGCTTATTATATTCAACAACATAACTTCTTTCTCAAAATGGATATATTGTAGACTACAGGCAAATATCATATCCACTGCATTACATTATACACAAATACTGTATGTTAATTTTTTACGGTGTGTCATTTTTCAGATGCTTATTATATTCAACAACATAACTTCTTTCTCAAAATGGATATATTGTAGACTACAGGCAAATATCATATCTACTGCATTACATTATACACAAATACTGTATGTTAATTTTTTACGGTGTGTCTCACATGAGAGGGCAGGGAGAGGTGTTGCAGGTCTCAGACTGAGGGGGAGGTTTGGTAGAAGCATCACAGTGGAAGTCAGGCACCCCCAGTCTGGTCTGGTGGTCCACACAGGAAAACCACACCTGCAGGGTTCCTAAACAAGCATCAGACTTTGGGTGACCTTATCTGATGAAGACATGCTGTTTCTGACTGAAGGTGGGTGTATGTCTTCACTTACCATTGCCACAGGTCTTTGAGCACTGGCTGATAACGGGACTCCAGACATACACAGGAGCTTGTCTAGAGCGTGGCAACAAACCAGACTTTGGACCAGGCTGGTCCTGCTGAAGAAAAACAATGTTTAGACATCACATTTTGAAATAAGAGTGAGATTTTAGTCTTTTTCCACTTTACCTCTCCCTTCGACTCCCATCCAATGGGACAAACGTCTACCACACAGCGCACAGAATCGGGTGGTTTTATTTGATTTGAACAGAAGCCTTGATCCACTTCAACATCCTGACCCTCCTCTGACCGGACACATGACACAACGCGTTTGGCCTCTCCTGGCCCGCACACTGCTGAACATTCCCCTGGCTCTGACACACGCCATCTGTGAGCAAACATAGTGGGTTTTCACATAAAAACCTTTTTCCAAAATGCAAATAATGTTAGTGTTGAAATTGAGGCAGCAGGACAGGAGGTTATTTGATCCTCACAAATGCAGTCTTGGTGATCAATAAATACTAATTAATAAACTAGATTTTATACCTGGCTGGACAGAGTTGAAGATTACATTTTTCAACAGCATTTGGAGCTGAATCAGGAGGGCATTCAGAATCTGGAACCTTCAGAACATCGGCTCCCTGTTTCTGAACACATCCTACAGGACGCACTCTCTCTCCTCCACCACAGGAGGCACTACAGGGGCCAAACATGCCTGTCTCCCACCTGTAAAACAGTAAAATATTTTTGTATGTCCCTTTGTGCAGAGGTGTATGTGTATGTCAGTGCTACAGAACCTAACCTAGGTGGACAGGGTGGGAGCTGACAGGTTATTTGAAGTGGTACGGCTGGAGGAGATGCATCACAATTATGTTCCTCCAAATGGTCATTGGTGTCTCTGTCTACACAGACATATATGTGCTTCTGTACACCTGTAAAAAAAGATAATATGAGCAGAAACCACAGCTCTGTTTAGGAACACCGCTTCTTTCTTTTTTGTGCTTTTCTGTATGACTTGATGTGAATAACAATTACATACCCGATCCACATGAGACAGAGCAGGGTGTTGTGAAGACAACCCATTTGCCTTTAGGTGTGATGTCTTTCATGTAATTTCTGGTAGGAACATGGAACTGGTAGCTAATGTTTGGATTTGTTTTCTCTCCATATTCTTTTCCATATTTGCGATAAACCTGGCAAGAGAAAACTAGTTCTAAATGTCAGATATTGCACATAAAGTCTTCCACATTCAATTTCTGACTATTTTTTCTCAAAAGTTATATGTGAAATATTTTTATTATATTATTTATTTTATTATATTTGTACAATTTGTATTTTTTCTATTCAAAATTCTTGTCTGTCCTGACCTGTATATTTATCTCCTGTTGCACCGGTCCAGGCAGCAGCAACTCCTCCATCTCAGGCAAAAGGTCAGGGGTCAGGTGCAGGCGGTACTCTAGCCGGTTATCATCCAGTAGGGATGGGTGGGTCATATTGAGTGCCATGCTTTCCATTCCAGACACAATGTACCGATCCCCAGTTGTTACAGCTGTGGACGCAAATGGCAAAAAAAAATTCAGAGTTTTGGCCCTGTTAATTCTGTTGTAAAACTTAAACCTGAAGTGATGCCACTCACCCATATGAGTGAACAGAGGTGCCCTGTTCACAATATGAACCTGTGTGGCATTCACTGGCAGAGTGAGAAAGGTGGTGTACTCTGAAACAGAAAGCATGGAGTTATCACAGAATGAATAGAAGACAGTACATGTACATGTATTAAATAGTGAAGTGTCCATATTTTTGCTTGATAGAAGTGAATGAATTTTCCGCCATTGAATGTGTACAATAAAAATATGCTGTTGTTTACTACCTTTGGCCTGACCACCAGTGTAGGAGTCAGAAGTCAAACTGCAAGATGATCCATCTCCGCCACACACCCCACACACATCCCTCACTTTCCCAGAGTGCAGCACACCATCGCAGCCAAACAGCTTATCAGAGACAACCGGTTTGTTTTAAAACATGAACTATATAACAGTAACATTTCATCTGTTCTCTGGTGTGTGTTTCATCTAGTTTAGTCATCTCTACCTGGCATTTCCCTCTGAGACAAGCAGCTGTAGTGCCAAAGGGAGGCGGGCTGTCTGACTCACATCGAGTTCCATCCACAAACTGAGAGCCGCGGCTCACTATGAAGTTTTCTCCATCCGACTGACACATATACCTGCATTGCTCATCCCCTGGTTATGACAAGAGCAGTTCACAGGAAAGAATGTTTTCAGAAATATAGGGTTTCAGATGGAAAATGTTTTGTTTTTTCTGTAGGCCCACCTTGTACGAAGCCTATGGCAGGGATCCAGGTGTAGAAGGAGGCAGTGTTTGGTATCAGGTAGAGAGGATGGCGGTCTGTTTGAGAACACTGCTCTGACATGAAATCCAGCTGGGTGTTCTCACATGGCTACAACAACACAGGTGGTAACACAGATTTTTAAAAACTCACAGGTTTGCACCCACAGCCGCAAACCGCTGTTATGACTTTCAGGGTTTTGTATTTCTCCTCACCTAAAATTGATCATAGTTTTACTTTAAACTTCATTTTCTGTATATTGCAAGTCATCCCATCAAAGCTAATATGTGTTGAGGGTTTTTATGGGAGCGTCACGTTTGGAACTACGAACAAAATCAGCCACTGAGTAAATAGTATTGACCTACTGTATGGAGGCTCACTGTAAACATTGCCAGTGAGAACTCACTTGTTGGTGACAAAGTTCAGCCCCAATATCCGGACCCTCGCAATCATTCCCTCCAAAAGCAGGTCTGAAAAATTAGACATGACAAATAGTTTTGTGGTAAAACTTTAAGCATATTGTGTCATCATGCATCATCTTCAGCACTGTGTCTGACTATGACGGATGTTTGCATGACATCTGTTACCTTGGGTTGGTGCATTGGCGTGTGCGGTGAGTGACTCCCCCACCACATGTCCGTGAGCAGGGGGAGAATTCAGACCAGCTAGACCACGAGCCATGCACCACCACTGCAGAGGAGCTGAGCTCGTCTGGGGACACACAGCGCCCTTTTAAACACCACTGCAAAAGAGGGGATTGCACCTTGTGAGAAACAAGCTTGGGCCTAGTAAATAATGACAATGTCAATGATTGCACCAAAATTGCTCAATAGTCATAGAGGAGTACTTGATTTGGTGCACACTCTGTCCCATCCAGCAGTGGAACCAGGAGGCGTTTGCAGGAGCTGTCATCATTAGGGTTAATGTGACAGGACAGAACACGACAAGCCGGCTAATGGAGAAGGAAACAAATGTTTTTAACATGACTACAGATGTAATAACATGCTGTATGTATTGCCACCTTGTGGTATCAAGCTGTAATAACAGGTGATTTACCAAATCCGGATTGGTGAAAGAGCAGGCTCTTGCAGTGCTTCCAAAAGCTATTCGACACTGGTCATCAACTCCATAGTACAGACCAGGCTTCCAGTCCTGTAGGGTGCCTCCCAGGGCAGGAAGGTCTTTTACACATTCAGCTTTCCCTTCACTGGGAACACAAGTGCAGGTAATATCTCATTCCCAATTCCACAGACATTAAACACATAACATTATACCTATAATATTACACACTGATAGATTTACAGAATGATTCTTTGATGGTAAATGCAGATTATGCACAAATAAAAGGACAATTCTTTGTCTCAAAAGTAACAGCAAGAAATACTGCATTCAACTGGTGCACCACATAATATAATGCATTTCTTTGTTTCTCATAAGCTTTGAAAAGTATAGACAGTGTTGGAGTTTGAGAGTGACTAAATTAGCCAGTGATGCAAGTTAACCAGTGAGGTAAGTGATGTCATACTGAAGACACTGAGCCTTTGTGTCAACAGCAGCTCAGGGAGAAAAAAGGAAAATAGTCCAGTCCAATGTGTATTTTAACATGTAATGCAGTTTTAAAGAATTTCAAATCCAAAACCAAATATTACATCGGACATTCTCAAAATGTAAAACAGGAATCAGTTCCATCACCCTAAGAGGAAAACATTAAGATATGACTTATAGATGAAATGCCCTTTCAACAGTGCCCGATCTGCATGATGAATGAGAGACATTTTCAAGCCCAGCTGCTCTGAACAGGTTGGCCCACCTGAAGAATGTGAGCAGCTGTTGTCTGCTGCACGGCGACCAGGTCAGATCCACACTGTTGTAGCCCCCATCAGAGGCCATCATGAACCCACTCCTGCTGCAGGTGTTTCCCACTCCGTCATGGTTGATTCCAAAACTGAGTAAAATTAAGTAAAAAATAAGTTGAACCTCATTTATTATAAACATTTAAAGTTTATTCTATTCAGACACATATAAAGCATTCATAATCAAGATTTTATGCATTTTTGCTTGATTGGTGATATTTAGGATTATGAAGGTTTGCTATTTCTTATTTCCAAATCTTTATCTTGTTTTGCAGTCTGTTTTAGAGTACGCAATGTACTTGTTCTTTCTCTAATTGATGAATAAATTACTAAATAATAAATACATTTGCAGATTACAGAATTTCCACTCACTTACCCATTTAAATTTGAAGACCTGGTGTTTTCTGTCAATTAGGGTCTAGTATTGCAACTCTAAAGACTCAATATACTACTATAGTAATTCAGTATACTATATCTAACTGAAAAATGTCATGCAATCTTATGCATTTCTTATTAATGTCCTAAGCAGAAGGCAAAAACAAATAAATAATGTTTATATTTTCCCATACTGTAAAGCATAAAACAGATATGGGTGTTTCTGTGGTCACACTTGTTTGACTTTACTTTACCTGTGGCCAATTTCATGAGCTATAGTGATCCCCAGGTCAAACCCTGTGTCCTCCGTGATCACACAGCTCCATTCACTGGAGCAAGCCCCACCCAGCTGTGCTACTCCTCTGACCTGCTTGTTCCCATCAGGCAACACCAGGTCATACCTGTGTGTGATGGAAGATACATTTATTATAAAACACTTTTTGCTTATCTGTAAAATTTGAAAGATGTAATTATAGTACAGAAGCTACATGCAGCAAACCTTGTAATGTACAAAAGAAGATCAGCATGTAGTGGGTCTGTATCATTAGAGGGGTTTATCCTTCTGCCCCAGTCGCACACACTTCTAAGAGAAGAGGTGATGTTGGTAGACATTTGGATCTCTGGCTAGAAAAGGGAACACAGGGGCTGCAAATAAATCCAAATGATCATCCAATGGACTCCTTTCTAATCTTCTATCCACCATTTTTATCTCATCCATTTGAAGAGTAAGCTTAAATCCCACACAATCAGGTTCTTGTCAACTGAACATTCACTGTAACAAGGAGCTGCTGACCTCTGGCTCTGACAGGATGATCATGCGGACCAGGTGCACCCTCATGTTGGCGCCCAGCGTCATGTCTCTCAACAGCTCTGAGGCCTGGGTGGAAATTGGAATACAAGTCAGATTAATACATTTCAGGATGTTCAGTGTGTAAGAGGGCTATAGTATGACAGCGCACTCTCTGTGGCTGGTTATGTAAACATTTCAACATACATCAGATTTTGCCCTCTCACTTGTGTTGCTTTTTACTTGCCCTCATTATTTATTGATTACTCCTCATTGCAGCCTTACAATGCTGTTAATAGTTTCTATCTATACTTCAATTTACTACCCAAGCATGTTTGAGGTTTTCATACACACTCATGGCAATCAATCCAGAAAACCATCATTGACTATTTACTGTAATTACTGTGCTCACACTTACAATATTGAGGTTGGTGAGGATGTATCGTTCTGTGTCCTGCTTGTGGACCTGCTGGACATCAGGTCCTACCACCACCAGCATTTCCAGATGGGTGATATCAGGTAACAGAGCTGACCGACGCTGCCGACCACTCTCTGTGAACAAAGAGAAGACACAGTACAGAGCAGAGCAGAGAGCAGAGCAGCTGCTTATGTATATATTGTTTTGTAGTTAAAAATGTACCTCAACTATTTTTACAGCTCAGCCATAGACACTCATACCTGAGGCATCAGGAGAAGAACCCGAATAAGAAACTATGTCCATTTGACTGTAAGAGTGATGAAAAAGCTGTGGAATGACACAATTACACCATTTTTAGGTCCTTTATAAACAACTGTGTTGGACTAAATTTATGTGGCCCAAACACTGGATGAAAATACAAACATATTTTAAGGCTTTTGTTTTTTAGTAGTCATCATGTAAATCCAGTAAAACATGGTTATGACTCTCTGCAGGTTAGTGTGTTTTCACAAGATGATAAACAGTTTAGAGCTGGAGAGTTCAATGTACTTTGCAGAAGTCCTGAGCAGTGAAATCACTAACCGCAGTGCTCCTGTTCACCCGCAGCTTTCCTCCTACTTCGTCCAATGGAGATCTCATTAGAGCGGCGAAGCCAGGCCGCAGCAGCAGCAGACAGAGGAGAGTCATAAAACCCATGTTTCCCCTCTTCCTGTGCGTCTACCTGATCTGCTTTAGCACTAGGACAATATATGATACTCCTACTCAGCAGGACGGGACCCAGCCGAGAGGGTATGAGCAACATGTGTTTAGGTAAACAGTAGGGACAAAGTTGATGAGTGACACACGTCATTTGCTGTGGGACCAAGAGGCCAGCTCTCATTGGTTGGCTTTTTCGTGTGTGTGTGTTTGTGTGTACTATGACTAGTTTGTGTAATTTCTTGCCTTTCATCACTGAGCAAACTATTAAAAGACTTTTTGTATTTGAAATACTTTGATGATGAGAGAGAATCGGTGATTGCAGCTGCATGCTTGAATTAGGAACCAAAATCCACCTTTTGGATCCCATATTTATATTTAGTCCTTTCACAGCTGCAATCACTGATGAATTAATCCTTATTATCATAAAAAAAACTAGTGTGTTGTTGCCTTTTGTAGCCATTAGAGGGCAGACACGATCCTGTGGATGGACTTACATAAAGACACTGGAGAAATAATCAGCACACACCTTTCACAAGAGTGTAACAAAATCACATCCCTTGTGTCCACACAGACATAAAACTTCATCTAATGCTAAGTTTCTTACCGTTGTATGTAGTGCAGGGGATACACAGTGGAAATAGGGCTAACAATAACAAAATTAAAGTGTGAACTGAAAAGTTTTCTTTTTCTTCCTAGGGACCCTCCCGATCCAATTTTTAGTAGTGATTTTAAACATTTTCTTATGATTTATCCAAGCTTTTCTACTTTCTGTGCATTTGATGATACAAATAGAGTAAAACTGGGCTCTACAGATTGTGTCCTACTTCTACAACAATGCTGGCTGGCTCTGTTAGTCTAGTTTTATTGCTTAATAGGCAACATTTCCCCCCTGTTCCCAATCAACACTCAGTATGATAATGATATATCATATCAGCACCCAGCAACAGGCAGATTTTTTTTTTTTAAAACCTTTCAGATAAAATGTTGTTTCACCATACTGGGAAAAAGTGATTTCCTCTCCTCCTATTCATTCCCTTCCTTCCTGAGGGGGTATAGTTTATCTCCATAAAGCTAGGATTCAAGCCCCATCTGCTATTAGTCTGCCAGATATCTGTCTGTTGTCAGTCTGAATTAACAGCTGGGTGTCACAGGCATTCCACCAGCATCGCTGCTCCACTAAAACCTCACTGCCCTGCTGGATTTACTGAGCACAACAGACTGTGATAAGCACTGTTGGATCCTCATACCCATGTCTGTTCAGAGGAGGTTAGGCATTGTATATTTATGATGTCTTAAATTATATATATCTAGCCATATGGGATATTCGAGTGGGCACAACAGATGATGCCTCGGGAAAATGTTTGGTTGCAAGAAGGAGGAAGTTCTTTGTGGAATTAAGTTCATCACAGAAAACTGATTATCTTTGTTGCTCTGTTAGATGGAAAGAAGTTTTGTTGTCCCTGCAATGATTTTGGGAATTGCTTCTCATATAAATGTGAAAATCTATTAGGAATATCATTTCAAATATGCCAAATAGTATGTTACTTGTTACCATCTTGGATAGACATGTGGCTAACTAGATTTTATATTGTGAAGACCAACCTCTCAGTGTTTCATTTTGAGATGCATATATGTAGAGTGGCTCTGGCTTGTATCTTGTTCATCTGCTGCTCTTTGTAGCTCTCTCCATCTGTCACACTGTTGTTAAAAGATTCATGTGTGCAAAAACTATAAATGTTCACCTTCTTGTTTATGACAGCCCATCATCTGAACTCTTTATCTTTAACTGTATGGATGATAAGCGTTGATGCTTGGATAATTTTTATGAATTTTTATTTACGAGGATATTCATTTCAATAGGTGGCATGGAAATCCTGCTTACTAGGCACAGATGTGTCAGGCTGAGTCACAACCAGTAAAATAACCAAATCTCTTATTGGCTTGACCGTGCTATTTTTAATCTTGGCAGTAATCACTTATTATAACCAGAGGACATTGCTTAAATCCAGCACACTTTCCATGTCTGACTCATGGAAGCTTTTTGTTTGAAGTTAGGTATGTGACTATTTATAAAACTGTCATTGTGATGGATCAGATGTTGAATCAAAGTTACAGCCATACATAAAAATATCACCACTAAATGGCCTCGTAACATCAGTTTTTCAAATATATGGATGTTTCTCTAAATCATTATGTGCTTTGTTTATATATGAGCGACTCTCTCTGCAAGTTGTATTCTAAGAAACTCAAGAATATTTCCTCCTGGTGATGGACTTTCTTGTGGTTTTTTTTCTGCTAATTAAGACAAATACTGTGTTGATGGTATATTGTCAGCCGTGAGATGATGACTTTCCAGCCTGTAGTGCAATACCGTGGTAGCTGACACTCAGTGGCACAACAAAATACACACACATTTTCCAGGCAGTGGTTTTCTTCCAGCTGTTTTAGCATATGTCAGCATATCACAGTGATGCAAAGACGCTGCAGGGGCATTTAATGATGCCCCTGCACTGATGATGACTTAATGATCATGGTGTGTGGTTTCTGATAAATGTACAAATATCTGTGTAAGTAATTACACATAATCGTTTTCAGGGGAAGTGCTTTTGTAATGTGCATTTTGATAGGAAGGAGAGAGATGATTGTGTCAATGATGATGCTCTGCATTAGTCTGCAAATGAAAGTCCACACTTTCTAATTTAAAAGACTTTCAGATGCTAAGCAAAAAACAAATGGGAGTTAGTAGCAACCGTGAAATGTTTCACTCTCGATGTCTGTTTCTAGAAACACTGTTTTGTGATCTATAAGAATGAGTTGACCTAAAATGTGTTGCATTTTCTTTCTTTCATCGGTGATAAAGCTAAAAAAAAGAATATAAACTATGTCCTAAGGTGATTATCATTTAAAACACACTAAAATAAAAGTCAATCATACTTAGAGAAATGCCTTAATTGATGCCCTTGCTATTCAAAGCACCCAAATTTGTGTGTAGTGAAAGGTTGATGTCTAAAGTTAAGTAAGAATTTATGTAGTCAAGCTCTATATTGGACTAAGTGGTTTGTGGTAAACTGTGTTCCGCAAATAACACGAGTAATCAATTCACACAGCCAGAGTCGAACTTAACTTCTGTTTCTAAATAGAATCAAGCTTTTACTCAAGCACCACCTGCTCTCAGATCTACAGCATGAAAAGATTAGTAAATCTTGCATTAATTTAGCCCATTTTAACATGGCCTGTTTCTCCTGTGCTCAGCCTTGTTGCCCCTATTCCTATGAGACTACTGTAACTGCAGCTGACTGCAATAAGGGACTGCGGGGAAGGGCACTGAATACTAAACTGGCCGAGTCACAGCCTACATTTAGATCCAACCCTCTCATGAATGGGCAGAAAACTCCTATTGGGCTATAGATTGATGATGTGGCGGTTGTTAATGAACAAATCCTATGACTGAACATCTGTTGGCAGGCTGCTGAAAGGACCAGAATTTTAATAAGCTGCACATGAAAAGGTCTTACTGCAAAGTTTGCAACCGACCACGAGCAACATGAGTAACGAGCATGAGTAACAAATGTGATAAATTGAGACTCGTGGGAAAATGACTCGTCCTTGCCTCCTGCTTGTAGCCTAATAAGCAATCAATACATGTGAAGATTGAAGAACATTAATCATTTGCTTTAAACCATTCAGCTCCTTACCTCCCTTCTCCTCTAGCAAGTTGTATATCTGAAATCACTTTTCTGCATTGCCATGTTGCACTGTTTCTCACTTGACCCTGTGCTCTCCAGATCAGTAATTATAGTGGGCTATGTTTGGATGTTTGGATGGACTCAACCTGAATTTTCCTGCTATACTCTCTCCATTTGACATCCTACTCTCAACCTTTTAGACTTATTTTCTAGGACTTACAAGAGGTTCAACAAATTCTGTATTGTCCCAAATGCATTGTAAAATGATATAGCCTATGCGTAAATAACTATTATAGCAATATTTCAAAGCAAAACTTTGAAATAACAGAAAATTACTGAAAGGCACTCTTCAGTTTTCCAGAGAATATCAGTCTAATTGTCATGAAGACAGTGGTGTCTCTTCTGTGGCTCTTCAGGGAGCTTTTTAAAATTCTGCCAAAATCTCAAAACTGGGCTGGAGACTTCATTTTTTTAATATCAAGTCTGTTTCACAAACTGTGTTACACCCTGTGTGTTGAAAGACATTTAACAGACAGGGTGTAACAAAACATGCTACTGTTGCATCATGGGAATGCTAGGATTTTTGGAGCTTGACCTTTACCAAGGACTAAAAGTCAAGATACACTATATTGGCCTCTGCTGCATCAGTTTTGGTCAGTTTTGGAAAATTGGTCTCATCTGAGTCCACATAACTTATGAAAAGTGTATTGCTAAATTGCTTTGAATTTTAATAACATGTCATAAAAAATAACAGTAAATTGCTAACTACCCCAATCATTAGAGATAAAACACATTAAATGGACATACTCAATGCCCTACAATAATCTAGCGATTAATTACTGGAGTTTTGACATGAAGCCATTAATATCCATAAAAATATTGCTGTATAATGAGCCTGTAAAACAAGGCTTCAAATGCATCATAAAATTAATTACACACAGTGGTACAGTGATTGCCTTATTACAAAGAATGCCCACTCATAATATAACAAACAAAAAGCAGCTATTTATAAGACCTTCAAGGGCATAGGTTTGGTTTTAACCTTGGTAGGGACCTTTTTTGTCGGACGGCCAAGATAATTGTGTATGCGTAGTTGCTCTCTATCACTCTTTTCTCTTTCATAGGCACATGTGCGCACACACACACACATAAACAGCCTGACTCTGCTAAATGTTTACTTTGCTGAATATGCATTTGCTGACTTGCCTGAACCATTGTATCATGATTTCTTCTCTGATTTTTGCATTTTATTTTATTGATAGACTACTTAAGTATAAATCAGAGACCAAAATTAATATTTTAAAATAACATATCATAGACTGTCACAATAAATGTTACAATAAAATAAATGTATAGAAACCTGTAGGTAATGTGCTGCTCTGTAACTAGCTGCTGTAAGGTTTTCAAATCTCACCTGTCCTTCTTTTAAATCATCTCAGAAACTTCTATTTGTAATATTTTTCATTCAGGTCCTGCACTTTTGGCTAGATCTCTCACTATGACCCCAGAGCTCACCTGGGAGGCTGCAGCTCACCTGTCTGTGTATCTCTGTGCTGCTCAGGCTGCTGCTGACAGGATTTTCATAACGAAATGATGCCTGACAGTCATAAATCAGTTGGACAAGCTGTGGCTAATGTAGCTTATAAATAATGTCTTCATATCTTAATGACACACATGCAATAATAACTCTACTCTTGATCCACTCATGGAGAAAAGGAGAGATAGCATTAAATAGTAAATATTTCTCCCACTAATTTCAAAGATTGATTACAGAACCTTCTTATTAACTAAGCTCAACTGTTACTGACACATTGGTTCTTCTTTAAAAAAGGACCAGCTGTCTTAATTTGCTTTTGGGAGGAATTTTTTTTTTTACCAATAGTAATAAAGTTGTTTAATTAAACAGCATGTCTGAGAAACAATCGCACATTAGCTTACAACACCTAATTAAATATATTATCAAATGATCTTAGTTTGATCCAGTGAAGTCGTTTTCAGTCCTGTGACATTTGAAACGTTTAAACTATAAATACTAACTGCTTCAGATTCTCCACCTCACTGACTCCACTGCTGCTGCTGCTGCTGCTGTCGGGCTGCTACTAGTCAACAATGCACAGCTTGAAGTTGAAGGTTGCCAGATCATCAGGTCGAGTATCCCCCATACCCTGCTCTTTCACTCTTTATAATAATGGCGCACTTTTTTGCGGAAAACACACACATCTGGCAACTCTGCAGAACATTACGTGTAGTTACACGTTAGATTGTTTGAGATCGGTTAAAATAATGGTAGGGACATTCCAGCAACACCTTGATATTGGTTGGGCCATGTCCCTACTGTCTATACCCAAATCTACGCCCATGCTTGAACCCTATTTAAGCCATCTTTAAAACACTATCTCAGTCAGTAACATTGGCGACATATCTTCCTCTAAACTCTCTCCCGAAAATGCAGTGCGGGTGAAAAAGTGAGTTTATATGAATTAGGCAGTCAAGTTTGTGTCCGAGATGACACGTATAAAGGCCGTTCAAGCATACAAAGAGTTAGTGTATGACCAACGCTGCCGCGACGTCAGTGTCTCTCCTCTCAAGCACTGACTGAGCTGAGCTGGTCGGAGCCAGCAGCAACGTCACTCCCTGACGGCGGCATCAGAGCAGCACGGACGGCCATCCGCGCAGCAGCGAGTCGCTCCGGAACTCGGCGGCGGAGGAGGAGGAGGAAGACAACGTTGGACAGCGGCTTCTGTGCTTTGTTTGGGGGGACTGACTGGACGGCTGTGCTTTCCACTTCTCCTGCTCTGGTAAACCTTTCAGTCGCTTTATAAGGAAGAGCTTTTATTCATTTTTATGTGTATTTTCGGTTTAGTTTTTTTTTAAGTCAACTAGCTACAAGGAACAGCATGGGTACCAAATGTTGCGCGTACAATGACTAGCAAGCTTCTCGCACTGTAGCCGTTGTACTGTAGCCATAAACTGTGTGTTGCTATGGCATTGCCAGGCAACATCCCACCTGCTGCCGCCGCGACTGCATGCGTTTCTCTCATAACAGCTATGACTACATGAAACAAAGCGCTTTTTCACGTGCGTTAATTCAGCCATTCATTTAATATTCATTTAGCTTTAAGTTGTGCTGTTTTTTTCTTCCCTTTCTTCCCTCTTGCTCCACATTCTGCTATGCTTGTTGGCTACTCTCAGCAGCTTTGGCAGACTCTAGAAAGGTCGTTGTGTGTTTTTGAGTATTTTTCCAGTCAAGAGTGTGTGGCCCTAGGTGACAACACAGTCAGTTTCTACTAAAACACAGCACATGCTTGTCATTCCCTTTGTAATGTTGTCTGTCTGTATTCTGTTTATTTTCATAGTCATACCCAGGACCACAAGGCTTGAGTGTACAGAAGATGATGATTACCAGCGTGGCATCCCTCAGAAGGACATCACTGGCCATGGACACAGAGACCAGATGTTTGCAGTGAAGGTGCCTATTACACATTGTATCTTCCCCTATTCTGTGGCTCAAACAGCTGCTGTGGTTAGGCATCAGTGCATGCCAGCACCAGGCCCATGATACAAAGAAATTCCATTATCCTTCATCTCCTGTCTGCTGCGACAGAGAGGAGGAAATCACCATAGCATGCTGTCGTGAGGACAGGAAGGAGGGAGAATTATGAGTCAGAATGGAGGAGAAAAGAAAACTGTCACTCTTCAAATCCGCCTATAAGCTTGGTAGACAACTCACATGCTTATTTTAAGAGCAAGACCAGATCTCCTTTTTCGCTGTTCATTTGGCATCTATAATTGTACAACTATGTAGAAACTCGGTTTCTTTTTGCTTTCCATAAATTATTACTGGAACCTTTTTTTACTTTTTCTTGAACTGTTATGTCTATCTAAATTCCAGGGATTAGACTTAACACTTTGAGTGAGAACAGAGTGCATGAGGGTGCATCCAAGGCGAGCTCTGTTCATTGTATTTTAGTTTACACACCTCCTTATCTCAGCTGTCAAGAGGGAGGATTCTTTTCTACAGTAACTTACCCAGAGCAATAGAGATAGTGGTGGGAAAGGAGGGGTGGGAGGAGTGAGAAGAACAGAGGATGACTGTGAGGGAGTGAGCGTGCTTAACCCAGCCACTGAGTGACTCTTGTATCCAAGGACGAAGGTAGCAACGCATCCAAACGCCACTCTTCGCCCACGGACTGCTGTGAAGAAATGAGGCGGACACATAGGCACTCAGCGCTCTTATAGACTCAACAACCTGCCGGCCTTTCATCTCAGGGCCCCTGGAGTTTGACTCGTCTGTCTGGAGCGCCAGGGCTGATGAGTGAGCAGATCATGACCACAGCTAGAGTGAACTACACAGAACGATAGACTCACTTAGCTTGAATGGGAGCTGCATTTTCTTTTTTCTCCAAACCAAACCAAAACAAAACAAAAGCGTGTTTCTACCAATTTCACCGGTGTCATTGCTCTTAAACCGGCCTACGTTTATGTGTGTTTTTGGCAGAGGAGCAGACTGGAGAGGGGGTAGTGACAGGTGCTGCGTGCCAAGGTGGATTTGAAGGTGTGGAGGAGAGCTGAAGATCATGGGTAAATCAAACAGCAAGCTCAAGCCAGAGGTGGTGGAGGAGTTGACAAGGAAAACCTACTGTGAGTGTCTTCAGATCTTTTTCTTTTTGCTCGTCTTTAGAAAGGAATTGTGCAGAAACTCTTTGCAGCTAGCCTGTATGCCAATTCGGGAACATCCTGGCCAAAGTTAAAAGTCATCACCATGTGAATTATAAACAGTATGTGACAGGAATGCCTAATATTAATTTTACTGCTGTGGTTTTCAAATCATATTTTCCACCCACTGTGTTCCATACAGGCTGTACAGTAAATGGTCCTGCCTGCTGGTACTATATGTATATTGGGATTCCACACCAGTTTCTCATTATCGACGGAACAGAGCTACAACTAAATGTCAGCTGGGAATCAGCTCCCCGTTTGATCTTAATTTACATTTAAATGTTGTGTGGCAAATTGCAATTGGTTAAGGTCTGGCAAAAGTTGTAATCAGCATCTTTAAGTCACGCTGAAGGGATTTATGAATATGGAGATGCTGAGTTTGTATCAGCTATCAAGCTGCAGGTTTTATAGATAGACGTGCAATTCATGGACCCCCTGTATGTGTAAATATGTTTATATGAATACAGAGATAGATGGATATAGAATATAAAGAGAGTCTGAATTAATACATGCATAAATGGCACTCCTGCACAGAGACTGACAGAAATGAGGGGATCATGGGAGGAAACGACCAAAGTCGAAAGCTATTGAGTCTGTCCGTTCACAACATTACGAGTGCACGCATTCATCTTGCTCCTGTTGTCCTGTTATCAGGACATCACAGATTGAAAGCATTCAGTCTTCTCACCCTGCCAGTGCAAGCTTATTAATAATAATCTCCTGCTGAACAAAAAAAAAAAAGATTTGTTCCCCCACAGTTTTCAATCAAATTTGAACAGAGATCACATGGATAATTACCAGAACAATGTCTGCTTGAAAAACACTATATTAATCATTTGTGTGTTATTTCTGGAGCCCAGCATTATTATTATTTGAGCAGTACAGTGTGCAGGTGTGGGTGGGAGTTGACATCCATTGGCTGCTTAATGACAGTGTTATTTGTGTGGTGGGTTTCTCCACAGCAGAACCAAGGAAGGCTGTTGTGGCAGGAAATTGCTGTGGAGGAAGATTGGGCTTCGTGCTGGGCTGGGCTGCTTGCTGCTGTCCTTTACACTCACTCTCTCTCTCTGTCTCTCTCTCTGTGTCTCTCTCTCTCGGTGTCTCTCTCTCTTACCCTTTCACCCTGTCTCTCTCGCTTCATCCCCTAATTGCCCTCTTTGAGCAGGGAATGGAATAGTATAATTAGGATCTTATCTGGTTAGCATCAGTGAGAGGGGCACCAAGCTTTCTCTCTCAGTGTGATCATTCTCCCTCGTTGTTATTTTTTTGACTGAGACACTATCATTTCTGCTTTCCTTCATCTTGTTGCCTCTCTCTCTCTCTCTCTCTCTCTCACTCTTGCCCTCCCATGAGAAGCTTTGTCTGCCATTTTAATCGTCGCTTTCTTTTAGTTCTTGACAGATTGGGGACTTAGTAAATTTCTCTGCCTATGTGTCTATTTGTTTCAGTGGTAAAAGAAGTAGGTTTCTTTTTTTCCTCGCAGATAATGCCCACTGTGTCGACAACTAACAAGGCCAGGCCAGAAATAAGGCCTGTTAGTTCAACAGAATATCTTTATATGTCTGTCTTCTGCTTTGTAGCAGGTTTGAAAATGCAGAGACATCTTCATAAGTAAATCATTATGACATTGTACGCTCAATAAAACACTTTTCCTGGCCAAAGACAATATCAAGCTGTGCAAAGACTCGGTAACTAGCCAGTGTTTTCCCTTCTCTAAGTGAAAACAGTGGAAAAGACTTGCCTCACCTATGCTTGAAAAAATCCCATTTCAACCCAGAAATGGTTTTCCAAATGAGTGCTCTGGTATCACATGGAAAGACCAGCAGTCGTATTAAAATCTCTGTAGGTGAAGGCTAGGCCTGGGTAGTAGTATGACAATTTGTAAGTTGTTAAAGCCATGAAAAGGCTTGCAGTGACAGAGCGCAAGCTGGATGTGTTCTAGCAAACCCTGCAGGGCAAACCGGCTGAGTGGATCCTGCACTCTCCTGCATGGGCTGATTGCATTATTGCCCATTGCCTCTTGACTGAGTTATGTCATAATTTTTTATTAAATCGTAGCCATGGTAAATTGCCTCAATTTTTGACTTCATTGACTTTCGAGGCCAATTTAATGGTAGCTTGGCTTGGCTGACAGTCGTGAGATTGACCCTGACATTTAGTGCCAGGCAACGGGTCACATGATGGGTTTCTCTGTGAAACGCCGAGCAGTACAAATTGAGGCCGAGATGAATGCGGGCGAGGTCTACCTGACTTGGCCTCCTTATTGATAGCCTCTGTATGATTCTCTCCTGCAATGTGAGGGTGTTGGTTAATAGTAATTGAATTCTTATTTGTGGCAAGTAAATGTTTAGCTTTAGTTTGTTTTCTCCGGATGTAGACTATGCCTTTGTAGTATGACTGCGAGCTGCTCAACAGGTAAACATTACAGTAGAAGAAGTTATCGATTAACTAACCAGCTCTTTGTGGTTTTGCTTTGCCGCAGGCCCAACAGAGGTGGTAGTAGACGGAGCAGCAGGAATTCAGAAAGTCTCTCTCAAAGGACTACCTGGTTAAACTAATGCTATTGATTTCACCCCCTGTTTTCATTAGTAATCCCAATGGCCAAGAGGCTGAAAATTGCTTCGGTTACTTGAGAGAAAGTAAAGAGCAGAGCCATGAGGGATTGGTTGATTAGATACTGGTAGATGATGGTGCTTGTGTGGGCTTGATAACACATCCTGTATTCTAAACTATTCTCTTTCTTAAATCGGTGGCTGACCTTCATTCCCTCAGCCTTTCTTGTCTTTCTGCAGTTCCCTCGGGTTTACTCCCACTTGTTCTGTACTTACTGGCCTGGATAGATCATTGCTCTTCACCCCCTTTGATAATATACTAGAATCGATGCATTCTACACTAAACTAAACATGGCTAGTTTCTTTTAATTGCATGTTGATATTGTTGAACAGTTTTGGTCAAGTGAGAAGATATGTGTTAGAAAGGATTGAGCCAGGATGATAAATGATGCTACTACTTGGCTCCTCTGTGTATCCAAAAGTAAGCTACTTTTTTTCTAGGGCAACCAAAGTTTTCATCTAAGCTAATGCCACTTTTTTTTTTTTATTTCTCTTACAGTTACAGAGAAAGAGGTGCAGCAGTGGTAAGTGTGTGCATTCATTTTTAATGAGAATTTTTCCATTCTTGATGTGAGGCTAGTCAAAAGACGAGTATTTGTGATTTTACCGGCGACTCTCGTAAGAAACAGGGGGCCTTATCTTGACCCACTTGCAAAACCCACTTTGATGTGTTTCGCCCAGGATTTAGTTTCAGAAATCCATGAATGGTGTATTTACAATTGGTTTGATAGTTAATTTGAAGCCATCTCCTTCACACAACCCTGAAGACAGATGAGTTCTGAAAATAGAACGACTTTGAAGCCTTACTGAGACCGAATGGCTTTCAAACCTGATAACACTGATACAAACATTTCCATGATGCATTCCTCAACAACATTTTTGCTCTATTTGTAAAAGGGATGTATGATAACAGAAGAATGCGGGGGTATAAGGTTGTTTCACTTCCAAGCACTTAATGACTACATGGCCACAGAGCCTCCACAAAGCTGGCGATTAGTAATCCTCCCTGTCATATTCTCTACCTATTAGTCAGTGTGACCCACACCTGCATCATCTCGCAGAGGTCTATCTTTTGTCTGATCTCAGCCTGTACTTAGATTGTTGTAACATGTACTTACACATATCAAAATGAAACACATTCATGAAGCAGAGATACCTCAGGCCAGGATAAGTCACACTACACGGTGAGAGTGATCATCGCCGTTAAGGTGTGAATTTTTGAGTGTTTTTCTGAAGTCACAGTTTGACAGCCAAGGGCACGAGGATAAGAAACGATGCATCTTCATTACAGAGATGATTCAAGCATGAGCGTAGTCATTGCTTTTGTTCGCTGCATGGTGCTTCTGGGCTATTGTTTCTTTGGAAATGAAAAACAAAGAGTAGTGTATATCGAAAAAGGAGAGCACTGTAATAAAGTGATCACTCTTCCATGTTCATGTGCACTTCAGTTCTCCTGCTTTGGTTTTGCATTTCACAACCTAATTCTGCATGCATGAAAAGAGCTCCGCCTCGGGAGCTAGTCGCTGCTCATGTCTCCAGTTAGGGGGTTTACCGGGGGGGGGCTAAGGAGCCAGGGCACATTCACAGCCACACAGTAACAGCAGCAGCATTAGATATCATTGGGCATCGGCAGGTCCGGTGCCTCGGAGCTGGCCTGTCTCTGGGGCTGCCTGAGTGCACTGGGGTGGAATACCCCCCCGCTGCCCCGGCTGCTCACCATCACTCTCACTGTCTTTCACAGGAAACTTTGCATGATTCCTCACTTGAAGATCAGCAGCAATCAACACGGCTGAGTGTGAGGGATGAGAGGGAATTTTACCAGGGGAAATGCCAGATGGCGTGTAATTAGAGCAAAGGCACAGACACAGAAGAATTAGCAGGGTTAGATAAATGCCTGTGTTGTGCATTAAATTTGTTCCCCTTTCTAATTCTCCTCTAAGGGAACATCATTAGTATGCTCGAGGCTCACCTGAAATCAATAACAAAATGCCATAGCGCAGTGATGTTCCTGCCAGCTAGGCAGGAGCAAGAGAAACATCCTTAGCAAGCCACCATGGTAGATGCCAAGGAGAAGGAGCCAGTGCCAGTAATGAATACTTTATCTTCATGCTGGCTCCCCAGTGTGGTCTGATGCACAATGTCACGTCTGCTATGTCCCTACAAGTACTGCATGTAGTTGCATTGTTACACTATTTCAAGTACTATCTGACTGTGTATGTGTCTTAGCACCAGTGTCATCAAGTCAGATTTCTTGTACATGATGTGTTCTTGGCAAATGAAGGTGATTCTGATCATGGCTCTTATGATTTGCTGACACTGGGCGAACTTGACACTGGTACACTGCCTATGTACTGTACCAATGTACTGTACATATATATGTGTTTTGCTTATGTAACTCTGCTGATACTCTGTTAAATGCAGTAGTCGGCCTTAGTTGTCCAATAAAGCAAATTCATGTGACTATTGACTGGCTAGAGGAATAATAACATTTCAGTGACATAATTTAGTAAATCAAAACTTAAAGTACATATTGAAGACTTTGACTAGAGCCTAACCAATACTAGATTTTTTTAACTTGAGAAGTTATAAAAATCCAACAACAATATAGCAGCTATTTGTTTTTTAACGTAAGCACATAACAAAGAAATGGTTTTGACAAGGATCCCATAAATTTGGTTGAAAACTGTAAAATAACAGCTGTAAACAATTACAACAAATGACACAAATATGTAATAGGCCTAAACTTTGCTGAACTATTATGAACATTAGGTGAAGTAGTGTATGTTGTGGCCAAGCCTGTATTATGAACAGGAAACAATTATTTGATAGTTGAAATAACCTGTCACTAAAAACTTTACACAAAATAAATGCAGAGACCAACTGCTTAATCAGTTTCACATGCGGTAAGTCCAGGGACTCTTAAGGTGCTCTTGAAGTGGAAAAGAATGGTCACAGAGAAGTAGTCAAAAGGGAAAAGCTATATTAAAAGCTTTTATTTAGTCAGACGTAATGGTTTCTGCTTCATAATGGTTTAATTTCTGCCCTATAAACATATACTCTCATTGAAATATATCTGTAAGTAGAAACTGTACGTGAGTATTGGAGTATCATTTTAATTCTAGTTTTTCTGTGATAAACTAAAATTGTCTGATTATGAAATTATTGAATACGAGCAAAGGAGACACCACTTACTTAGCAGATGAAAGTATTTATTGTGGATGATAGGATTTTTCAGTGACAGCAGCCTTTCATGTGCTTTGGCTGAACCTGTGGCACCAAGAGAAAGGTCTCTTTACTGGGAATTCTAGTGCACATATACTGTATAGATAGATACAACCTTAATGTATGCAATTTTATACTGTATTCTTAAATATGCATACAGCTATACGGTATGTTACAATACAACTGAACCTTTTTATATTGCTGGATATGATATAGTTGCACATTAAAAAACGACTAAAGAATTCAGGTGAAATGGGTTGGCTTTGGATTATGATACACATTGTGTGTTCTGCACTTTGAATACCAATTCTGCATTATAGCGTGTGAGGCTTTCATTCCCCTGCATATGCAGCAGATAATTCAAATGTGAGAATTACATGCTTCTAGTCCCTTCTCGCTTCTCTTCTTGCTGAACTTTTCCCAGCTGCTCCTCAAACAGATTCTCTTTCTCTTTGACTATATGGGGCTTGCTTCATTATCTCCGAGGCAGATTAAAAGTAAAGAGTTTAAGAGGAGTGAGGAGCCAGCGTGTGAGTGGAAAATATCTGTCCTGGCCTTCATTCTTCATCAGAACACTCTCTCTGGCCTTAATTACAGCCCAGCCTTATTTCGAGCAGCCTTAACTGAATCACAGATGAACACGCAGTGCTCCCTTGTGTGAACTTGCATCATTTTTGCTGTTGATCAAGAGCAAAAGCTTTTTGCAATGCTTTTTATAACTACAGTGTTATTATTTCCCTGCTATTTCCTCCTTTATTTTTGTAAAGGCTAGCACTCTCTTGTTTGCTCCTTGACCTATTACAGTTTAGTTAGACTCTGAGGCTGATGTGTTCCTTTATGGATATATACAAGGAAACTGCCTACCTTTGAGTGACTGCACTTGAAATTGCTTATGAAATGCTTCTATATTTAGGCTAATAGAGATGTTAAGTCGCTCTCTTGATATGCCATTTCCAGGGGCGAGAGGAAACTCTCAGACTTATCTATCAGCCATGCATATTATCAAAAGAGGACTAGAGAGTAATTTGATTAGAGTTAACCACTCTGGGCTTGCTATTGGATTAGGTCGATCGTCTTATCTGTGAATGAGACAAATAGCTTTGCACTTTACCTTTTTGATCTAGCCCTCTCTTTCAAACTGAATCAGTAATGCCTACTGTAGAAGTGAAGAGGTGACTCCAGTTTATCATCATTGCTCACTAGTTTGTATTTACATTTGTATATTTGTTAACTCTTTAAATGATTCTCTATATCTGTGTGGTTTTTTTTTCTTGTCAGGTACAAAGGCTTCATTAAAGATTGTCCAAGTGGGCAGCTCGATGCCGTGGGCTTTCAGAAGATATATAAGCAGTTCTTTCCTTTTGGAGATCCAACGAAGTTTGCCTCTTTTGTCTTCAATGTATTTGATGAAAATAAGGTTTGTAATGAAATGAATATGCTCTGTTATCTTATTATTATTATTAGGCACAATATAATCTACCTTTGTTACTTCAAAAAGAATAGTTTGAGACTGGTTGGTTTTCTGGAATCAGATTTGGAAAGTTATGTTAAAAATGACTGTCTGTAAAGCTTTTGAGGCTGCAGCTTCCTCTGAAGATCTTTTTCAGTCTTATTCAGTTCAAGCCAGTGTGTGAGAACAACAGCTCCTTCTTTCAGTCAGAGCTTTGCACAGAATAAAAGGGCAACATGGTATAAAAATCATATTAATTTTGCTGCTGTTATTATTCCAGAGCCCTTTTTACTTTTTTTTTTTTAGAACTGCAGTTCTGTATAATCAAAATATGTAATAAGGACATGTTATATACATTTCTGTACCCTACAAATGATTGTATGTGTAATTATTGCTCTATTTTTGTTCTTTGTATAACAGAATTCTTCTATGTTTTGCACATTTTGGAGGACTTTAAAATCAATCTCTGCCTGAAAATTGTCAGTCGGTATTTCCACAGCACAGATTATTCTGTCCTCAAAAATTGGTACTTTGTAAACAAAGAACAGAGTCGTAGCTTAATTGTAACCCTCGCTTTCATGCCAGAAATGAGCTTTTAGTGTGGTTGCCAATTTTTTCAAAAGGTCCACATGTATTTTTTAGAATGAAGCTCTTCCTTGTATCTGCTATGTGGGCGCATCCTCAAAGGACTTGAGGATATGAACATAAAGCAAGTTTTAACAAGGCCAAACTGTACAAGCGGGATATGTCAAAAATAATTCACCACATTGCAGTTGTACAAGATAATTCAAATTGTGTTTTGGAAGACCAACTGTAGATGAGCAGCTCCTGGGATGCTGATGAGCCCCTGGAGGTTTATTGACTTTGGTTAAGAGGCTTTGTGTCAGGAAGATCAGACAACCCCTCTGTCTGATGTTTATCTATGACCTTCATTAGCGTTAGGCACCCCGTAGTTAGAGAATGCATTGATCTTAACAGTTTTTATGACTTATGTAATCAGCAATGCATGACTTCAGCTTTGTCTGGCTGGTCAGATGTCTGGTTGAGATAAAGTCACCCAACCCTAAGGCCAACGAAGAGTGCTTGACTTTTCATCTGATAGAAGAGCTGTGGCTGGACTCATAGCGCTTACATTAAGGGAAGTGTTGTAGCAGAATGTCGGAAAAACCTGGTGAGAATATGAACTAACAAGAGGCTGATGGCTCCACTACCAGGACGCTCATTTATATGCATTGCTTGTTGTCCACAAGCTGTTGTTTTCACTTGTCATATGAATGTTATTTCTTGCCTGCAGTGCTAAAGTTTGATGTGAGTAAGTCTCATGAAGTCACTCGAGGCTGGAGGCCATAACTTGATGAGTTAGTCTGAATTAGCAGCGTTTGAGCCACTTTGTGCTTTCGATTTAAATTTGATTGTTATCCATGTTAGCAGATGTTTTTATCCACTGCACAATGCATGGCTGCACAGTACAACGCTGAAGGCCACAACTTTGGGAGGATAATTGGAAATTTTGAGCTGCTATGGTGAGATTTTGCATTCTAACAAAGCTGAGAAGAAATAAATGTCAAAAAATAGTATTTTCTACCTTGTTGGACAGAATTGTCTGCCAAGCCTATTCTTGATGTCGAATCATTGGAAAAATGATTTATAGAATATACAGTGGTTGAATGTTTGTGTGCTTTAACTTTTAGACTATGAGCCAGTAGCATCCATCTTCCTAATGACCAGAGGTGACATATTTCTGCCTCAGGAGAGAGCCAGGTGCAGGGCAAAAATAGCAGCTGACTTGGAGCAAATGTCTGGCCCCATTTTCAGCAGAATGAAGCAAGGACATCTTGAAAGAAAAGCAAGGAGTTCATGAAAGTAAAGCTACAGCAAGTGCGAAGTTCGATGCTCATCTTGTCTCTGGGCCATTTCCTCTCTCTTTCTCTCCCTTTGCCTCTCTGTAGGATGGACGCATCGAGTTCTCTGAGTTCATCCAGGCCTTGTCAGTGACTTCTCGGGGGACTCTGGATGAGAAGCTGAGATGTAAGAAGATGCACCCTCCACCCCTATTTTTGACATTCAAATGACAGGATTCAGGATTGACTGCTATGCATTGCATATGAAAGAGGACTTGTTGGCTCCTAGAGAACAGCAAATAAAAGATTATTTGCAAGATACAGCAGGTTCCTGCGTGCTGGGGGTCATGACCCAACGTGTTGCCAACCTTTTTTCAAAATAGAACACCTTAGAAAAACTTGTAACTTTAACTTTTAGCTTTATCCATAGTTCGAAACTTTTGACAAAGTGAGGTCATTATTTAAATCCAGAATCACTACTTTCACCGTTTGAATCAGATCCACAGAAACAAAACACTGTGCTTTGTAATCCATGTAAATATATAATTGAATATAATCATTTGTTTTTACCTTTTGAGGTCACAGTAACTTTCTGATCTTACTAAGAGCTGTAGTAAAACCCATATATTTTAACATCTCTCTCTATACAGGGGCTTTTAAATTATACGACCTTGATAATGATGGCTACATCACCCGCGATGAGATGTTGAACATTGTAGATGCCATATATCAGATGGTGGTAAGTTTTCATCAGACACTTGAACCTGAATTATTTGAATGGTGCAAAGTGTAATGATTTGATATTTTAGGGGAACACTGTGGAGCTGCCTGAAGAAGAAAACACCCCAGAAAAGCGAGTGGACCGTATCTTTGCGATGATGGACAAGGTTAGTATTTAAATATCTTAATACATAATGATGATGCAGTATTGATGTACAGTGTATCAATTAACTTTTCCAGATGCTGGTATAAGAGCTGAAATGATTGCTAGTTTATCATTGAACTGAATGTGCCTTTGTTGCCACCCTTGAGGCTTTGACATGGACATTGTTAAGTTTAGGGCTGTTAGCTGTAGCCATCGCAGCATCACTAACACTGCCTGCAGTCTATAAACATCATATATAGTCTCCTCCACCACTAGTCCTTGGTGCTAATGCCCATTCCCTCAGCTCCAGGAATCTACTCTGCTTTACTGAAAGATAAGATGCAGCCTGCATGGGCTTTTTTGTCAGCCCACTACTGCCAGATCAGCCCGCTGAACTAGCTGTGCAGCACAGCAGCACTTAGTGACTTGTGTTGGCAAAGAGTGGCCACCATCCAAGTGCACCGAACCAAGATCAGTCCAACAGCACTGAACAGAAGTAACATGATTTTGCTGGAAGAGCCTCTTTTGCCCCCTGCTGGTGCCTCTGTGTGAAAGCATTAATGGGCTTCAGTTTCATTCTGTCTCATATTCTTCTTCCAGAATGCAGATGGGAAGCTGACTCTGCAGGAGTTTCAGGAAGGCTCAAAGGCAGACCCCTCTATTGTTCAAGCATTGTCACTCTATGATGGACTTGTGTAGGAATGTAAGGTGAGTGGGTTATTAATGAGCATGTACCTGCATATTCCTAAGCTTGCATGATTTTCAGTCCCAGGTTTGACTCAAAGATAATATTGTGCAATTCTCATTTCATCCGAGCAAAGAATAAAAGAAAGGAAATTCAGTCTGTGGGCTGAAACCAAAGTGAAGAACCTTCTTTCTGCTCTCAGTTTGTTCTTATGAATTATTCAAATGGCCCACTTGTTTGCTGGCAATCAAATAGTCTTGCAGTGCTGAGTGAAGAGCGAGACAGCCCTCTCCTCTCACTGCCTACTGTAATGCACCGGCCGCTGCCAATTGTTGCTGACATCCTGCTCAGTGTTTTGTCAACTGTGAAGTGAGCTTGTGAATACATATTTTGATCATGCAGTAGCACTGTTTAGCGATTATTCCACATGCTCTGAAAACACCCAGGTATCATGACACCACTCACTGTCATCTATTCAATGGTGATCATTCTCAAACCTTCTCAGATGGATCCAACGGAGCATCCTCCTGCGCGTAACACGCCAATCCAGCACCATCACACCTGTAACGGAAGGAGGCCACACGGTCTCCCATTTAACTTGCTCACTCAGAAGTGGACTGCCAACTTTTGTCGCACGACATTTGTGTCAGTAGCTGTTTGTCTACATTTCCACTAAGGATTGTGAACAAATCTATATCTTCTGATGTGATGGAGAATTCAAACCCTCAGTCATTTATCCGTGCTTCTGCAGCTATGTGGCACCGCGTACACTGTTTAGTGTTGTGGACTGTGTAGCATCTCTGCAAGCGCAGTGTTGTGGTTTCACCATGGACAGACAAAGGAACCGAATTCCCTCAGAGTGTTAGTGTGTGTGTTGTTCACATACTGTAATCCAGGGGATGCACATGAACTGCTCAGAGGGACTGTGCTGCTGCTTCATCACCACATGGAGAGACTAAACCCGGAAGAATCTGGAAAAATGTGTTATAACGTGAACACTAACTTAATTACAAAGCAGTATAGTGTATATTGTATAATGTAAATATAATGGTAATTTATTTTCTGCTTTGCTGCGTTTATGGGAATTTCCTCATAAATATGGAATGAAGTTTTATTTTTATCAAAGTTGTTGAAATGTATTGCACTGTATTTTTCATTATTGTGGGATTGTTTTTGTTTTTTTCTCACGTTCGGAGGTTTCCTTTCCTGAGAAAACAGGGTTTTTATTTGAAGAAGAGTGTTGAAGGAGCCGGAAGTTTTCTATGGATTATTTTACTATGTTTGCAGTCTGTGCATCCTATTGTGTTTTCACTTCCTCGTTAGCACGAGCGTCTAGTGTCTGCGGTGTTGCACTGCCACATCCTGAATGACATGACCAAGCAACACAGCCAATTCTCCCAGCTTACATCTGAATTGAGGCTCATTATTTCTTTTGAGAGCATCGTACTCCACCCTCAGCACACACAAAGCCCTGGTCATTGAGAGGCACAAACAGACATCAATTCTGGTTGTAAAGCTTTTGCGAGCTCTGTGGTTGCAATTGTCCACTTTGTATTTGTCCTGTGTGAGGCCAGAGCATGTGATGATACCTTTTTATCATTCTTGATTATTTTAGTTAGAGCATTAAGATGTTTTATCTGCTTCACTGATTTTAGGCCTTATGCAAATGATAATTTACTAAATGATAAATGTCATTTACCTGTTGATTAACAGTATAAGAGCACAGAATAAAATGCATTTAAGTGACTAACTTTTCTATTGCTTGTATTCTTAGTCTTTGTATAAGATATGGATAGAATATATGTGTTTGATTTTTTTTTTTTTTTTACATACTAGTTTTGGATCATTTTAAGAAGCTGCTTTTTTAATGCATAAGTGGACTGTTGCTCGAATGTCTATTTGTAAAATGTTGATCCTTCACAATGACTTTCAAGTTTCAAGAAAATAATCCAAGACTGCACACATCCTCTTGCATTGTATGTCAAATTTACTACATTATCAATCCAGTATTGCACTGAGATACCCCACTATGAAGAAGCACTGTTATGTTGAGCTTTAGTGCCTGTTATGTTTTAAAACACAGAATCTTACTTGCCAACTTGCTCTGTGGTGTAAGCTTGCACTGTATGGATGTATAATGTACAATGAACTGCATAAAATGGTGATGTCTAGGCATTGATGGGTGGGTTAATGAGGCTCGGTGGCTTTTGTGTGGAAGCGGCTGGGTCTGTCTGTTCGCCGGGCCTGCTCAGACCTGCTCTCTGTTTTCTTCTCATCAAGAACAAGTAATATCAAGCGGAGGAGGTCAGAAAGGCCAGAGCTTTGCCCGGAGACTGTTCTGTCTTTTGGGTACATCCTTGATTTATTTATTCTTAGATGTTTTCAAATGTAGAAACTAAGTGCAGTAAAAGATAAGTGGTTCTTGTCAGAGAATTATTCTGGGCCTCTAAAACCTTTGGAAGAAGACACTGAATTATTTACATTCAGAAGATCACGGCTGCCTTCTTTCGGGAGGTCTGATCTCTCTGGACTAGATTTGATTTATCATGGCCAGACAAGTGCATATGAATAATGTTTAATGATAAATTACACACAGTGTTTCTATCTAGATCAGCAATAAAGTAAAAGAGGACATTTCTGTGTGGCATGTAAAGCTATTCCTCCCATTCATATGGCAAGGGGATATTTCTCAGGGTGGGCTATGTATAAAATTAGATTGGTGTCAGCTGAATATAAACGATGGCTATTTATAAAAACGAGGCTGTTGCTGAGACAATGTTCTGGCCATGTCCAAAATACAGGCTCCAGACTCTGTTGGTAATGTGCGTAAAGCTGTTAAAAACCGCGTCTCTAGGGGCCCACCGCGATTACGGAGAAAATCGAATCGGAGGGGAAAGTTGGATAGGGTTAAAGCTTGGAAATCACAGTGGGGTCGAGTTACACACTCTCTCACACGCACACACACACACACAAAAAAAAATCAGGTTGGGTCTCGGGAACCTTTTAATACCCATCTCCGCCCCCGTTTGAAGCGTCAGAGCACCAGCTCTCCAGGGGCTCTCCAACACAGAGCCAGTCCACACGTTCCTCCAAACTTTACGCACGGATGTACTGCTGTGGAAGTATTTTACACTGGATTTTGATGTGTTCCAGTTGAGGCGTATTGTTCCAGATTTCTCTCTTGCCGTTTGGAAACAATCCCAGACTTGTTTGAGTTGCTCTGAAATCAAAACTTTTTAAAACTTAAATTTCAAGTTTTCTCTTTTATTTGATTCGCCTCATTCCAGCAGACAGATGCAGTAAATTTAAAAAAAAAAATGAACGGTGTCTTATTAAAGTGCCTAGTTTTGGCGCTCTGTATCAGCGCGCACAGGCTCTTGGCAGTCCCCCGTGTTGAGGAGGATGATGGATCCGGTGACAGCGCCTCGACCCTGGCCTTTGTGTTCGATGTTACCGGCTCCATGTACGACGATCTGAAACAGGTGATAGAGGGCGCCTCACGGATCCTGGAGAAGACCCTCAACCGGAGGACAAGACCCATCAAAAACTTTGTTCTGGTGCCGTTTCATGACCCAGGTACTTTTTGATCAAACAAACTATGTTCTTGAAACAATCAGACACATTTTTGTTACTCTGTTAGTCTTACATGTTGAATGTTATTTGCCAATTAATGCACATAATTAATATTTAATGGATATTTAACAAATCAGCCAAAATTACCACTATGTGACCATGCCTGTGCAACACAGCATCCTACAGGCTTCTGTTTTTTTGCATTATCACAAACTTCACATGACAACATTGTGGGTTACATTGCCCCTGATATGATAGTGTTCCCTGTGGCTGTCATTTACACTATTTAACTTGAAAAGATCACTGAAACAAGTTGCAGCAAATGTCACATCTTGTTATACATGTTGTAGCCCATAGCTGCTTCTTAAAGAGGTTTATGGAGCAGCACAAGAACTCTAACTGATAGAAGACTACTCAAGCAGACAGACGCACTGTATGAACTTTCAAAGTGAGGAGGTAGGGGGACAGGTAAGGCTCCTCGCCCCCTGCATCTGCCCTCCTATATGGGAAAACTGGAGCTTGAAAATAAGAGTGCTCTAATGGGGGAGGGTGTTTGAGCACTGATGAGAAGCATATGCTGTCTGCTTGTGTGTAATTACCCCAATCACCCCCCCACCCCACCCTACCCCACTCACCCTCCCCACCCCTCCCTCTCCTCCATCCTACCCTCCGGAAAACCCTCACAGCCCCCAGTTTAGCCAGCCAGGGGGGATGGTGGGCTTCACTAACACCACACATTTTGTCTGTGTTTAATGTGCCCTGCCCTTGGGGACCTTGTAAACTTCCAAGATTGCAAAGAAGCTGTGGTGGCTGACAAAGAGGCGTGACAGGGCTGTCAGTGTTTTACAGGCACTCATGAGACGAGGACTTGAAAGCTGTTCTCTGTTGGAAAATAGATTGAGAATGAGTTAGAAATGTCATCAGCTTGACACATGTCTGCAAGGTCTGTGTCATTAGTCTCACAAAGATACTTTGAAATGGTATTTGACAGTCTGAATAACAAACAGACACATAAGTCACAAGGCTCCACCCTACCTGATGCGCGTCTTCTCTATAATAACTATAATGAAAAGCTTGTTTTATGGCCAGCAATGTTTTCTAGCAAAAACAGTGTGTTCTCTGTCTTTTGTACAATGTTTACTGTTCCATCGATTGGCCCCAGAAGGCGTCCAAGTAAGTGCCAAGCTCTGACAGACTCTTATCCATCATGCTGGGGTCTGCTGCGGCTTGAGAGCAGAGGAAGTTGCCGAGTAGAACATGCTGACTACAGCTGCAGAAAATGATTATTCTGCCATCATCCAAACTTTGGCAAAATTTCAAGGATTTGTGTAAAACAAAACCTGTACACTGTAATTTTGTCAGTACGTGAATCTAACCTCTATTGTTTTATGGCGTGTGTGATTGATATTCATGTCTAACACAACAACTGCAGGGCATCACTGTGGTCCTCATAGATTAGGCTGTTGCTTGTTAGGAATTTTGATACTGTAGATGACTTTTCTCTTCACAGATTCTGGACTCCCTGAGGGGGGACAGCTAAATCCTTTGTTCTGATTTATTTGTTTTGTTTTGTTTGAAGTTAGACCTAAGCCCTTATTAGGATGTGAGTAATATTCTTAGGTGTACACCTCTGTATAGCAACCAGAAATGTTCAGGTTAGCTAATTCAATTTTGTTCACTTTAGTTTCTGTTTGGCATCTTTGATGATATACATTTCCAACCTTGCAGATATTGGCCCTGTGTCCGTCACCACTGACCCCAAAAAGTTCCAGCAGGATCTGCAAGAACTGTTTGTCCAGGTGGGAAACAGAACATATGAATGAATTATTCTATAGAACTGGGACCACTGTTTTGTTCCACACTAATCCAGACTATTAACTATGTAACTTTTAACAGACAAGGTCACAAGGGACTTTATTTGATAATGGTAAATGCTATAACATTGTGTAACAGTAGTACAATTAGAGGGGAGGCAATGGTGTGTTTTTTTCATATTTAAAAGATATATTGTTGTATTGCTTCTTTCAAAAATTACATAGTGTTGCTTTAATGAGTACCATGTTTTAAATATTTATATGTAATGTTTGCCCTAAATGGAAACTCAATCCCAAAAGCTGAACCATAACAGTTATTCAAGTATAAAATAAGTCTGAATGACGTTTAGAGTTGATTTCTTCCAGCAGTATCTGATGAGGCACATGTGTGATTCTGTCACCCAGGGTGGGGGCGACTGCCCTGAGATGAGTATAGGAGCCATAAAGAAAGCCTTGGAGGTTTCTCTGCCTGGATCCTTCATCTATGTCTTTACCGATGCCAGGGCCAAAGACTACCGCCTCAAAAGAGATGTTCTCCAGCTGATACAGCTTCGCCAATCACAGGTGAAGTCCCAAAAACTGGGATGTGTGGATGTCACAGATCACGGCTAGACTCATATACTGTATACTGTATATACTGACTGATATTATACTGTATATACTTTATAGTATATCTCATGTTGGCCTTTTACTAAATGTCAAATATCAGTGTCATCCATTGCCTATATGATCATATGATACATAACGTATAAAAACATACAATCTATTTAGATTTATAAAAACTTTTGGAATTGATCATTCCTTGAAATGCCTTTGACAGTTGATATTACTACTGAATACTGTAGGCGTTGCTTAAAGAAGTTGTTCAGCCAACTTTTAATTACAAGTCACAATAGGTCTGCAGTGTTTCTCATTTATCTCATCACATGATGTAACAAAAGAAATACAATGGCATGCTGTGAAAAATCTACATTCCAATGAAGTTCCCCAGTGCTCAGCTGAACTGGGGGAAAGTTTCTTCAAAGTTGCTCAGTCTCAGGCTCTACGTGACAATGAGCATTAGCGTCACTTTGGAGCCAACTGAAAGGGAGTCTGTAGAAAGCAAACACTGAACACTATTAATCCTCTTAACTTTCCTGCCCTCTTCGTTCTCAGGTGGTATTTGTGTTGACTGGAGACTGTGGGGACCGCTCTCAGCCTGGCTACAGAGCCTATGAGGAGATCGCTGCCACCTCCTCTGGGCAAATCTTTCACCTGGACAAGCAGCAGGTTAATGAGGTGAGAGAATGACAGTAGGACATTGCAATTTAAATGAGATCACTGCAGTGACTGTTACTTTCCTCAAACCCTTATATCCACAATAAATTATTTCCTTAAGTAGAATTTAGTGGTTTATATAAATATGAAAAGAGTCATATCTCAAGATAAGCAGGAGCAAAAAAACAACAAACCATGTTTGACTCATTGATGTAATAATAGCAATTTCATTCAGTGCAGTCAAATGATTCCAAAGCTGATATTAAACTTCCTGGTCATATGATACGGATGAGTGACTCTTTTATATCGGAAGCAGCATGTAACACAAGCCCTGTCTAAGAAGCCAAAGACAGCGGGACTCACTTCCCAGGCAGACGTAAAAGAAGCCAGAGTTTCCTCTGGAAGAGACACTGGTATCCTGCATGTCAACACAGGAGATGGCTGGGCAGCGTGGAGCTGGAGCCAGCAGCTCTGTGCACTGGTGGCCCACTGAACCTCTGAACTCTAATGTGTTTGTGTGTGTGTAGGTCTGTTTCCTGTCAAGTCATGCTTGCATGTAGCTAAACATACAATGCCTGTGTGTGGGGCAGCTCAGTTCATTATCACTCAATAATCCTGCCAGCTGTTTAAGGAGTGTTTGAATGTCATTTTTGTGTTGCAGTAGTATAAAGGAATAGGAGACTAAATTTACTCTAGCCCTCACATTCAACCCCAGATGGCTTTTGCTAAACTAGCCTGTAGTATCTTGACATGTTCTTAGTGTACTGTTACATGTAAACATCTGCATACTCAGGACTACTTTTTCTTGGATCCACATTGAATGTATGTCAGTCCTTTTTAGACCTATGTGATTATAGCTCTTGGATGGCATGCTTTTACCAAATTAATGCAAATCCTTTAATCCTTAAAAACCTCAGAAGTACTACAAATCTAACCAAAATATTCCCTCTTAATAGCAGTTTAATAAAGTGCAGCCAAATCAAATATACAGGGTCTTTTTGTGGTCTCCGGCGAGGAGGGGTGGGGAGGGGAGTGGAGGGAAAACAGACTGCTTATTTTACTCTCTAATCCCAGGATATGATCTGTCATGGCTTCCCTCCTTCCAACACAGCTGCCCAGTGGAGTTGGCTCCAACTCCTCACACAACAGCTCATTGTCAGCTCTACGTATCACATTCTTTACACACTTTAAATTTGACTGGTTACAATCGACGAGAGGATCTGCTAACAAGACCGTTTACAAGAGAACCCTACTAATGTTCTGTCGAACTTGGACCATGATCTGTGCTCTTCATGGCGATGATGCCATCCTTAGTCATCAGTAGCCTGGAGCACTGATCAAAAATGAGGGCTGTGAAGCTTTAGCCTCCAGATAATGTCTGCTGTGATGTCAGCTTTCCGGGCTTTAAAGAATCATGTAATTAAGATGTAGTTTTTTCTGCACAGGATCTGGCCAGTTGTTGTGTGTTTTCACTCAGCATTCTGTTCATACACTTAAGGTCCTTGAAGAGTCATTTATAAAATTGTCCTTGTGGTTTTCTCATTAGATGGATGCAGTAGTGGGCTGGTAACAGTTGTTAGACATAAAATAAAACCAAGGTAACATTTATCTTTAGTCGTCTTCCTCAGTGTGCTAAACAAAGGCTCCATCTATGGTAAAACTGCTTCTCTCAAATACAGGTGGACTCAGCAGGTGTGTCAAAACTCCCACTGAGAAGGAGTAGGGGGTCCATCTGGGACTGATTCGCTCTAATAACCTTGATTTGTAGTGGGACATCTTCCTGCAAATGTTGGCGGTTGTGGTGTTTAAACCTGGGTAAGGACTAAGCTGACCCCTGCCCACTGGGAGGTCTGGAGTCATGCTGTTCTGCTTAAACCACAGCACAAGCACCTATTTCTTTTGCTGCTCAGGTCGTCTAAAAGGAAGCAGGTAATGTACCTGGCAAAGTGAGAGCAATACAGTATCGCCCCAGGCCTTAGCTAACCCTTCTTCTTTGGCCCATCTGTCACGCGTCTATGAATAGCAGAGGGGGGTCCTTCCTGTAACAGCCCTGTAAGCCCGTTCAACTGAGACACGCCGGATGATGTTTCACAGGACTTTAGATCCTCTGCATTCCCTGTGGCTGAGACAGGGAGTGGCTGCAGAGCTCAGCATGCTCCCCAAGACCCACTATTTTCTGGACAGCAGCAGTCATCCCATCTCTGTGCTCCACTTCCTTTTATCTGAGGTCTGAAGCCAGAATAATGCCCACTCCTCTCTGCTCTCTTGCATAAGCAATAGACACTATCCTGGGGCAGATATAGGTCACTTCTTAGCAGTTTCCTGCTCTGCTGGTGATGGCTGCACATGTGGCAGACATTACAGCTGTTTCCAGTTGTAAAATGGCAAGAGGAACCAGCTGCTGTCAGCACCCAGCGGACCCAAAAGACAAAAAGTGGAGGCCTGATAATTAAATTATCAAAGGCTTTCCTTGTTTTAGTCTTTGCCCATTTTTGTAAATGTCTTAAAACATGTTGCCGATGTCTCTAAGAGCCCGCTGAAGAAATGCTCTATGTTTGTACATGCTCTTCCTTCTAATGGGCTTTACCATTGGTTTACCCTATGAGGCTCCACCTTGGCACCCGAGAAAGCTCTTTGCACTCACCACCCAATCGGGGGGTAGCAACCATGCAGCACCCTCACCCTATAAACCGCCAGCGCATTCGCTGCTCATCTCCCTTTTTCACTCAGCCACCTTGAGAACGGATCATCACCTATGAACGTGTTTCACCATCTGGTGTTGCAGAAGAAGTCATGTCTACTAGCTAACCCTGCGTCTCATGTGCCTCTGCTATGCTCCCGGCAGATGTGCACCAATCCTGTTTCTGCTGCCTGGGTTAGTGACATCAGGCTGAGGTTGACTCTTGCTCTGCCCGGACATCCAGACTATGATTGACCGGCTGGAGACATCACCATGGGGAGAGGTCCAGCATCAGGTCCATCGCCAGTGCAAGCCATCCTGGGTCTGCCCAGCCATTCCCACCTCCCATTGCGAACCTGGCCACGGCGGGGGTGTCAGACCTGTCCGTACTGCTGCCTCCAGCCAGAGGCAGCAACCATTTTACAATAAAGGGCATTTCTCCACTCATTACATAGCTCTAAAGAGAAATTATTCTAGCACTACACACTCTGACACACAGGTTGTCTCAGACACTGATGTCTAGCACTGATAGACATCAGAGGCGTCCCACCTGGACCAGACGGGATGTTCCCTTTTCCTCCACAGGTGAGGTGAATAAAGGGAAGACGCTACGTGACGCTCACTCTTCCTCAGCCTCCACATCATGAGCAGGGCTCCCACACCCTGTGTTAGCAGCTAATTGGCTATTCATGTCTCATTGGCTAGCTAATTGCCACCATTCCTCATGAGCGGCGCTGCTCATACAGCATTTACCGCTAATCACGCTGTCCTGACCCACGGTGGTGGGTGAGTAAGTGGCTCAAGGTTGAGCCGCTAACACCTCCAGAACCCACTGTTAGCACTGGTAGCTGCCACCATTACAGCTTCACTTTGTTGTGGGAATGTAGCTCCCACCCTCTGGTTCCCCCTCAGGTCGCCCTAGTGAAGCAGCCCCAGGATGAACAGCTGTTCCCTCCCAAACCCACTGATAATTACAGCCATGATAAGTTATTATGGATCCCATTGCTTTTCTTGGCAAGACATGCCCTGCGTAGCATTCAAGCACTAGGATTGGCCAGGCGTCCATGCTCACGCTGCTAGTCTGCTATTAACTCTTTTCCCAGCTATTAACTCTTTAATTCTGAAGGACCATTATTTAACAGTTTGAGTCAAGCATAGAGACTGTACAGTTAGGCATACAGGTAGGCAATAGCAGGTTAGCGGCACGAGCATGGACACCTGGCCAATCCTAGTGCTTGAATGCTATGCAGGGTGTGTCTTGCCAAGAAAAGTCGTGGCATCCATAACAACACTGCCATGATGGCCTGGCCACTTCTGTGTTTACATGTGACATCAGAGGTGGGAGCGGACTACAGGCTATCCCAACTAGTTTTGTGGCTCTGAAGGAAGATGGTGGCCAAAACATGATGGCAGCAGAGCAACTTTCCAGGCAAAATAGCCCACAGCTAGTGAAGATGAGTGTTTTCTCTTCACCGAGTGTGTGCGGTAGGCCTAAGTGAGAGGTGAGGGCTTAACCTAGCCCCAAAAAGAAGTTTTCTCCACCATCATACAGCTCATCGGGGATGAAGTGAGGGATGCGGCAGCATCACTGTTAACCTTGGCTGCCTTTCAGCACTTTCTGCAGGGGACCCACTCCATCCTGGGGCAGGAGAGTCAGGATGGGCAGGCCTGTTCTAGTTCTCCCCGCCAAACCCATTGCTCTGCCACTCACAGACTGTCACCTGGTGTGGGTGCAGCTCTGCGGCCCTCTCTTCACCTGGCTGGACAGAACTCTGCGGTGGGGCTACACACTGCCATTCTGCCACCAACACCCTCCATTCAGTGGCATACTTCAGACCTCGCTCTCCCTCCCCACCAAGAGGGCAGCCTTGGAGGAGGAAATAGCTGCATATCTGCAGTTCTCCACTTAGAGGCACGCACAAGCTTCTTCTCCCCGTATTTCTTGGTGCCCAAGAAATCGGGGGACATGAGACCAATACTGGTGCGTCCTGAATGGCCACATAACACAGAGACCATTTTGCATGCTGATGGTCAGACAGCTTCTGAAATGCATCGAGCCAGATGACCACGTACCAACACCTACTTCCATGTCCCCATTCTGCCGTGCCACAGGAAGTACCTGCACTTCATGGTGGGAGGACAGATCTTCCAATACTGCCACCTCCCATTCGGATACTCTCTGGCCCCGTGCACATTCTCTAAATGTGTGAAGATGGCGCTGGCCCCGCTCAGGGAGAGGGGCGTGAGAATCTTGACCTAAATAGACGACTGGCTGATTCTCGCCATATCCAGGCAGGAGGTGGAAGCTCATACAGCTGTTCATCCAGCATATTACGCAGCTGGGCTTCACCATCAACCCCAGCAAGGGTGCCCTGCAGCCTGAGCCAGCAGATGCCCTACCTCGGGTTGCACTTCGACTCCCACGCTATGACTGCACAACTGTCAGAGGCTGACCTGATGTGTGAGGTCCGCAGCCTTGGTGCCGGTGGGAAGCGTCATGTCCCTCCTCAGGATGATGTCAGCAGCCCACCCGGTGGTGTGCCTGGGGCTGCTCCACATGAGAAATCGCCAACGCTGGTTTGCACAGCTCCAACTGCACACAAACCAGAAAAAAGCAGTGCAAGCTCCGTATCCTCGCATTGGCATGGAGAGACATGGTGTTCTGGGACTCACCCAGCCACCTCTTCGAGGGTTGTGGCTGGGATGCATCCTCATTATGTCTAGGTCTTCACGGACACCTCCCTGGCCAGTTGGGGCAGGACCCTCGGCCAGACTAGTGTGGGAGGCATGTGGTAGAGCTCCCCCTGCCACATCAACCTGTTGGAGCTCACAGCAATCCAGAAGGTGTTGCACCTCTTCGTCTCATAGCTGAGTGGGAAGCACATCATGGTGGTGTCCATCCAGGTTCCCAGACCTGGTTAGAATAGCGGTGTTGGTCTGTGGATCCTCTCGCATCCAATTCTGGGACAACACCTCATGGTCTGGAGGATGAGAGGGAGGGTGAGACTGAGTGGCTTGGGTCTCCCAGCCGCGGTGGCCTCTACGAGTGATCAGTGGTGATAGGGGGTTGGTGGAACTGCATCCATATCTGTCCTTATGGCCCAAGGTCATCACCTCCTTGTTCAGGTTGAGGGTCAATCACCTGAGGGCTTTTTTCCCCCCTCCTCACACTGATGAGGAGGAGGAGTGTCTTCACACCCTGTGCCCTGTCTACGCACTCTGCTGTTATGTGGAACATAAGGTGATTTTCAGGAAGTCTGATGGGTTGTTCTTTTGCCACAGGGGTCAGGCTCAGGGGGCCCCTTTGTCTGTGCAATGGCTCGCTCACTGAATCTGTGATGTGATCCACTGAAGTTATGAGGCAGTGGGTTGCCCTCCACCAGGGGGTCCGAGGGCACACTCCACCAGAGGTACTGGGTCCTCTACAGTGCTGTTCAGGGGTGTCTGTTTGGTGTCTCATTCAGTGCTTGTTGCACTGTCTGGGGGGGACCTTGTTTGGAGCAGACTGAGGTGTCTTGGCAAGCGTCCAGGTTGTTGCTGGCTTTCTGTAGTCCGGTGCGAGACCCTCAGGCAGGTGGTGCTTGACTGCTGGGCTGCTGCTGTTTCTTGGTTATGACTGGGTTTGGACTAGTGTCGGTTAGGGCCCAGCTTGGAATACATCTCATCCCTAATTGCCTTTGCCTTAGGTTTTAACCAATAGTGAATCCTGTTAGAGGGCTGAGCACGTATAACATAGAAATAGTAGTTGCCTGAAAGTAACTCCAGTTCAATGAGTATGTGTGTAGCCCTCTAACTACAAGCCCAGCTGGTCCCAGTTGTTGTTGCTGAATTCCAAAGGGAGATGAACAGCGAGTGTGCTGCGCTTTATAGGGGGAGGGTGCTGTATGGTTGGTAACCCTCGATTGGGCAGTGAGTGCAAAGATCTTTCTCAGGTGTCAGGGTAGAGCCTCACAGGGCAAACCAATAGTGAAGCCTGTTAGAGGGCTATGGACATACTCATAGAACTGGACTGACATGCAGATAACTACAGTTTTTCAGTTTTTTTCATTACACAAGCAGCTCAGCCATAATGCCTCTCTGAGGTCAAAACAAATAGTAGACAGCAGTTGCTTGTTAAGCATTTGGAAGATGGAAGACATTTGGTCCATTGTGGCCACTGAAACGAGACTCTGTGAAATGTCAGTGGGTTTTGCTGCTTCTGTTTTCATTTTAGTGAAAACAAAAGGAAAACTGTATTCTTAGTCAATAACATGATAATGATTATAACCAAAGGGTCAAGCACCTGTCTAAACTGAAATTCTATATCATCAGATATATCTCTGGAGAGCCACCAAGGGATATTATAGTCTAAGTGATGACTGTTTTTGCCATTAAATATAATCAAACTGTCTACTATTATTTCAGACTTTGGGTAATCTTTGCTCTGAGTGGTGGAATGTCTCATTTAAGAAGTGAGCCTCTTCATCTGGCCTCTTAAGCTTAAACAGTTCAACAGAAAAGTGAGAAACAGTATCTCTGTCCATTACTGATCCCGCACATGAGTCAGGTTGATACTGTGTAATATACAATTAAAGTGTATTTCTGAAACAAAGGCACATCCCCCCACATCCACCACTGCTTTCTATTCTGAGGAAGTCTTATGATTCATGAAAGCTGTGTTGCAGGAGGGAGACTGCTGCATGACAGACTTCCACTGTGAGAGACACTCTTCTGGGAATACATGCTTGAGAGTGCAGAAAACTGCATGTTATCAGTTTGACAGTTGAGCTGTTTCACTTTTCCTTTGTTTAGGCAAAATCCCTCTGAGGAATACTTTTGCAATGAAAGAATAGTCCAAAGATAAAGACCAGCTCGCTGCTTGGGAAAGGGGGGGGGGGGGTGCTTTTGGAGAAAGGTCACAGTCACGTCCTTCCTGTCCTCGTCCTGTCTTTCTAAGTTAAGAGGGGATCTCTGACAGTTTGATGGTTTCCAGCCTCATCTACCAGCGAATGTGTCTCCCGTAGTGTGAGATGTCGCTCCGTTACAGTTCATTGATGGCGTTTTGTCTGCTCCTGCTAGGTTTTAAAGTGGGTAGAAGAGACAGTTCAGGCCCTAAAGGTCCACCTGCTGTCGTCCAACCATGACAGTGCCCAGGAAAACCAATGGGAAGTGCCCTTTGACCCCAGCCTCCGAGAGGTCACCGTGTCGCTCAGTGGACCGGCACCACAAATCGAGCTCAGCGATCCCCTCGGTAGACAACACATTAATTCTGTTTTCTTTCTTCCATATTACCTAACAATACTATTAGTCCCCCACACAGGGGATGACATGTATTTCACATTAAAAAGTTACTCCCTCATTTACTTCTTTTAGGTCGTGTAGTTGGTGTGGATCAGGGCCTTAAAGAGCTGTTGAACATTCCCAACTCTGCTCGTGTTGTCAACCTGAAGTTTCCCAGACCTGGAGCCTGGAAACTGAAGGTACTGCTCTGGTGAATAATTCATAATTATAGCTTTCTCACTATTTTATGGCAGTGGGCTCATGCTTTTGCTTCCTTCCTAAAGGTGAGCTGCAGTGGACGCCATACTCTGAGGGTCACAGGAGTCAGCAATCTAGACTTCCGGGCTGGCTTTTCAAGTGTACCTGTTTCAGAGTTCAACCACACCAGGGAGAGGCCAATAAAAGGTGCTTTTCATGTCTCTGTCAGTGTCTTGAATGTCATTTGACTGAGACCACATGCAGATGAAGACTTCATGATGGCTTTTCTTTGTCTTTCAGGACTTCCAGCCCATGTTTTGCTGAAATGCACAGGCCTGAAGCCTCCAGGACAGCTGAGTCATGTGGAGCTGATGTCTGGCTCAGGGCGCTCTCTGCGCACGATCACGGTGCCTCTGCCCTCTGACCTCGGCCAGCAAGGGCTGTGGAGTCTCCCGGAGTTCCGCACCCCCTCCCAGAGCTTCTTCATCAAGGTGACCGGCAAAGACGAGGAGGGCTACCGCTTCCAGAGGCTATCCAGTGTCTCGTACACCAACATTGTTCCAGGCAAGACAACTTCTCCCCTCAGACACATCTCCAAAGCCACTCTGCCATGTCTCTTGCACCTCATCAATCTCTCTCGTGACCTGTAACCTGTTTCCTCCCTTGTGTAGATCCCCCAGCTGTGAGCATGCCTGATGTGGTGAGGGGCTTCTACATGCAGCCCGCTGCAATTGGCTGCTCGGTGGAGAGTGACATTCCCTTCAGGCTAAGATTCATCAGAGGTGGGATTACCCTGGGAGAGGAAAAGTTCTTTCAGTGAGTCTTTCCTCTGTTTACACTATGTAACATTTGGCTCTCCCACCTTCAAATGCTGCAGCTTCATGTGCCCATTACCTGCTGTAAAAAACACTAATTAGGTCACTCACTACATGTTGTGCACTCTTAGCAGTAAGCATGTCTGTAAAGCATTAGTGCTGGTTGATGCTTGTATTTTATTGTCTCATCTGTCAGGAAACAGGTATACACAGTCAATTTTAACAACATTACATATTCGATTGTGTCATGTTGAAAAATTAACAAAGCACCTATTCTTTCTTGGTGTTGACGCTCTGCTTTGAATTACATTCATGAAATGGAGCTGACTTGTGGTGAAAACTATTCCCAGTGTGTATGTGCCAGAGATACGTGTTGAATTTGACATAAAATATTATTGTGTGGCTATTGTCATGCTCAACAAATGAAACAAGTGTGTCTTTGTATCAGGACTTCTGCCAAGGCATCATGGGAGATTGCCCACACTTCAGCTGAGGATGAAGGCCTGTATGAGTGCATAGCACAGAGCAGTGCGGGACAGGGACATGCCTTAACCCAGTTGACTGTCAGAGGTTTGTCACACACACACAAACAACATGCGAGCGCGTACGCTTCCTCAGTCGTTGTATATGCATATATATCACAGTCATGGCAAAGCTTTGAAATCAGTTCCAGACATTTTTTATCACAGATTCATGGCTAAAACATCAACTTGCTTCAAAGTATGCCAGCATAAACATTTGTATTAAAAGTAAACTATTTCTGCAATGTTTGTTCACCGCTGATAACACCAGTTTTATGTTTTGGTTGTTTCTCCACTAAAACAGAGCCTCCTCCGGTTCTAAAGCCAGCAGTGAATGTGACTTCCTCAGTGGGAGGCATGGCTGTGCTGTCCTGTCAGGTGGAGGGCTCCATGCGCCACAACCTGACCTGGCATCGAGCGGGTCATACCATCCGAGCCCGCACAGGGAGGGTGAAGCTGCTGTCCGACTCATCCCTGCAGATCAGCGGGGTGCGGACTCAAGATGCTGGAGAGTACCACTGTGTGGCCACCAACACCCACGGAGACACCAGAATCACCGTGTGGCTTCTTGTCCCAGGTACAGTAGGATGAAACCCCACTGGTCATCTGCTTAAACACTTAACTCACCGGGGCCTCATGGCTCCTCTCAGGCCCCCGTCATCTGGTTTCCATTATTGGCTTAACCTCCCCACAGTCGGATTGAGCCACTTCCTTGTCAGAAAATGTTTCTCATCAGCCAGAGTTGATGCTTGTAGAAAATTGAGGCCTCTATTGTGGGCATGGCGTCAGATGATTGTGATGAATTTCAAAAATAGCAAATGTGAAACTTGTCCTCACTATGGTCCGCCAGTTGTAATCTCACACATGGAGTACTGCTAACTGCTTTGTAGCCCACGTCAGTGATGTTTACTGTTGTTAAACTTGTTATGGGAAGTTATAAATGACATCATGCAGCAGTGACAAAACCCTGAGTCATCGTCAGCCTTTTGCCTGTGCTTCACTCCAACTGTAGAGGCTCCGTCTGTGGTAGTTCACCCCCAGCGCCAGGCTTTCTCCCGAGGGGATGAGATCCGCCTCGTCTGCTCAGCGTCCGGCTCCCCCCCTCCCCAACTTTTCTGGAGCCATGGAAACATGTTCCTCACTAATCAGCCGAGGTAAGGGAACTCTCAGCCCACTCAACACCTCTGGCACAGAGGACTTTGAGAATCATTACTTTCCACTTTAACTACATGCGCGAATGCCACATCTTGTTTGCTTCATTTTGGAGATTTACATCTATTGATGTAAAATCTTTTTTCTCAGGCCACAAGGACTTTATGTGTCTGTGTAAATGCATATTCAAAGAAACATCTGTCTCATGATGCCCAAGAACAGCAGAAAGGTTTAGAGATGAATTTAATTTTTACATCTGCACATGCAATCATGAAGAGCCAACAAACATGAATTCTGTTGATTGCGTGATACAGGTTTAGTCTACACCAACCTGGAGTTCTGACCATTAGAGGGGCTCTCCCAGAGGATGCTGGGAGCTACACATGTCTAGCAACCAATGAGGCTGGGACTGCCTCTCAGTCTGTGTCACTCACTTATGCAGGTAAGTCAACATATTGCTGCAGATTTCAGGCTGACATTTACCCAAACTGTTCTTCTTACCACATCTCATTTACATTTTTTAAAATTTCTGTTCAGAGTAATAATTTATGCTAGCATTAATTTTCAGACTTCAAATAAGGCAACACATTTTGCTTGTCTGTGTTGCTTCTATTTCTTTCAATTTGAATAAATCTGTGAATAATATCCAGCATGAGTTGTGCACTTGCTTTGAGTGAGTGTGGCCACATGTTGGCCTGTCTCACACAATAGGATATTTCTCTCATTGTTTTGTGAGTGCTGACAGTTGTAGGCCTGAAGTTTCAGTCACGGCTGTCAGTTAGTGGTTGACACAAACCTCAACACTGATGGACTGTGGCAGCCTCTTCCTGGGGCGTGCTGGTATTATACACACTTTTGTCTCTGAATGTCATTTTTAACAACATTGATCTGTCAAGGCAGCGAGAGCCTTGTAAGATACTGTAGATCATCTAATCCTGTCAGCTCAGCTGTCTGCCTGCTCTAAAAGCATCTATCCCTGCTCTCTTGAAACAGAATGTGTGTGAAATGTAAGCGTAGTTTTTATAATTACTGCAGATTTTTCTGCAGCTTTTTCTGGCAAATAATACTTTACTATTATTTCAACATATAGTAGAATTGCATACAAATGTTCTGTAAGATAAGAATCCTTTAAAAAATTCAAAGTTGAACTGCATCTTAAGATTTCCATTTTTTCCTTCAGAGGTGCCTAGAATAACAGTGGTACAGCAGGTTGTGCTTGTAGCTGTTGGGGGTGATGCTACTCTGGAGTGCCAAGCCGAGGGCATTCCCTCGCCTCTTGTCCACTGGTTCAAAGGTAAGTTAAGGTCAAACACAGTGCGTACATGAATATGACATGTCAGAGACCAGCAGGCTTATTTTGTTTGTATTTGCAGGTGAGCTTGAGGTGGGCTCTGCTCCTTTTGTTGAGCAGGATGTACACCGCGGGACTCTGCACATTCGAGGGGTGCAGGAAGTGGATGCTGGTCAGTACAACTGTGTAGCCAGCAGCCCTGCCGGAACCTCGTCTGGCACTGTCAGTGTGGAGGTTGGAGGTGAGAGCGTCTGCATACTAAGACGTTAGACAGAGCTTATTTTTTCTCTTTTCTCTTCCATTTAAACAAAGGGAAATTCATCTTTTACCACTCTCCAATCCACAGCGGGCCCATTGTTCTCTGAGGCACCAGTTGATGTAACGGCCAACGTAGGGGAGAACATCACCCTCCCCTGCGTTGCCCGAGGCTTCCCGCAGCCAACAGTGACCTGGCGTAGACAGGACGGCAGGCAGATTCTTACAAGGACAGACAGCCACAGTCGAACAATGCAGCTAGAGAACGGACTCCTTCTAATCCAGAGTGAGTTATTCACGGAGCACTATAACAACACTGAGCTTTGGTCTGCACTGCTGGCTAATACAACTTCATGGTTGCCTTTCACTGACTGGCATGACTGAAATTTTCTCAGTGATTATACATAGAACAGGTGCAGCCTTTCATATCAAATTCAAAACATTTTCTTTAGAGAGCTGCAACAAGATATCATTGCCATTACTAAGTTAGATAGCTCTAACTAAGACACTAAGTATCCATTGTTCATTCATTTCTCTTTCACTGTGTTTTCATCAGGCTGAAGGGAATTTAAGTTGTGAACTCTGGAGGCCTTCCCGCCTGCAATATGTTTAATCTTAGCCACTGAAGGAGATCCTTTGTGCTCCTTCTAAATGACTAAATGTTTATAGTGTGCCTAATATTATATTGGAGAGGAACAGACATATTTGCATGGGCTGCTTCTGTCACTGTTTCCATTTATGAATGCCGTCTGACCTAATTAGCTCAATCTGTTGCAGAGGGCTTTATTTTTTGTTTTTGTCTTACCAAACATGTATGTCCATAGTGTGTCACTCACAAACTTCCATCTTCCCTCACCCTCCTGCTCCTCACTTTTTGCTTTAATGCTTAATGTCTTGTCATCACCCACTTAAACATCAGCCTAACTATCTAAACACAAGAATTGAATCATATGTTGATCTTCCAACATGTGATGTTCGGAGAATTTACTGAGCAGGACATGTGTGTCAGCAGGCTAGCAGCTGGGCCAAACCTATTAATCCCGTTATTTTCTATTTTTAACTCCTAATTACAGCGCAGTCAAACCAATAATACCACTTATTATTGAGCAGAGGACTTAACTGCTGCTAGTGTGGACTAATTCTTCTAGATAAACTGGTCTGTTTCTCAATGTGTAGAGATATTGCTCATCTCAGCGGTATAGAGTGTGTTGGATGTCTGTAGATGAAGTGTCCTCATTGATGTTTTACTGTGTGTTTGACTTCAGGTGTCTGGCTGGATGATGAAGGGCTGTACATCTGCGAGGCAAAGAACCCGTTTGGAACCATCAAAACTGAAGCCAGAGTTAGTGTCACTGGACTGGGTAGGCTTGTTTAGGCTCTTTTATATCTCTGCACTAGCACATAGTTTAGAAGCAATGGCAGCTACTTCAAAGCTGAGTGTGGCCTTTAAATTCTTTCATGCGTTCCTGCTGTTAGTATTTCTGTCTTTACTTTGCATGTTTCTGCAGAGCCCCCTCTCTTGGCCCAAGGTCCCCCGATCATCACCACTGGTATCGGCCAGTCCCTGAGTATTCCTTGCATGCTGTTGGATGGAATACCTCTTCCAGAAAGACACTGGTCCCAAAATGGAAAACCTGTAAGCCTGGCTGGTAATTAACTCTTGAATATGGATCATTTTATCGATAATCTCCATGTTTCTGTGTGACAGCAGTCCTTTTTTTCCCTTTGCACAGGTTCAGCTGAATGGGCGAATGTTCCTGAGGAGTGATGGTAGTTTGTACATTGAAAGAACCGTCCCAGAAGATGCTGGGACATATGTCTGCACCGCGGTGAATGTAGCAGGCTCCACGAACATCACAGTCAGCCTGGAGGTCCATGGTAAGTCCACACTGTCCAACACTGGCAGGTTTAGACAGTCAGGAAAACAATGTGCTGACTAAGCGTGGAAAACAATAATACGTCAATGACTTGACCACCTGCTGTCATCATAGTGAGAGGGTTCAATTTACTGCATGCTTTGATGAATGGGGTCATTTTGTTCATGGGAGAGTAATGACAGACAGGCCAGATTATGGTTCATCATCGGTTTGTAATGAAGAAATGCCTGGAGCGCTGATTCTGCTGGCTAGCTAAGGCCAGCGATAATGCTGTGGGCCCGCTTCTTCACGGCCAGTCAGACAGCTGTGTTTTGTGACCTACTTCCTTCACAGTGCCCCCTGAGATCAACGCTGGTCCTTACCACTACATAGCCAACGAGGGTGTAGCCATCACACTATCATGTGAGGCTAGCGGAGTTCCCAAGCCAGCTATTGCCTGGTCCAAGGTAAGGATGTCACAATCGCAGACCAAATTTACTTTTCTCTATGATTATTTGGCTGTATCTCATGAATCCATGCGTGACTAATGGGTTAGTTCTGATTCCCACGACATCCTACACAGAAGATCACACTTGGCGTCCATTCATCTGAAAATGAATCATCATTAAGACATTAAGCAAAGATCAGTATACAGTCCTGCAATGGTGATGGGATCTAGATTTTTCATATGGTGCTCAGTGCAACTTTGAGCCAAACAAGTTGTCAGCACGCTCTCAATGTAATCAGCACTAGCATAATGGTGCTTGACTGTAAAAGAGTATTTATCTTCATCTAATAATGCATTCTCGTCAGTCATGTCCTTAAGAAATATTCATAAATAAAAAAAGGTAATCAACTTAATGTGAATTCTCTAATGAATTACTTAATATTCCTTAAGATCCCTTCCTTATTGATATAATTAAATAAGATTATTTTATGGATACATTATCTTCTAATAATTATCTAATTTAAGTTTCTCTTCCTCAGTCCAGTTTGGCCTTATTTTTCTCTGATTTGTAAGAATATTATTAGAACACTCTAAAAACACCACCAACAATAACATTTTGCATTGCAATCAAGATTTGATTAACCTGACCAGGAAGGATGTAACCATGGCAACTTTACCATACCGTGGCTTGACTGTGAGAAATCACTCAGTTTTTTATTATACCCCAGGAAGCTATTTAAAACCTTTCTCACAGCACCTTCTAATACAAAACTTCAGTAGTCATATCTTGAGGAGAAAACCTTCAAGCTTGTTGCACCAGGCCAAAGACAACATCATTTACCCACCCAGGAACCTTATCTTCAGACTGCATGTGTCATACTACACATCTGCCTAGTTTTCACAGACATTGTGTTAAAATTACAGCAGAAATGCTATAAATAATGCAGAGGTAGTCAGAGGATGTTATGACACAATATGATCCTGTCAGGCACAATCAAATGCCTTTTCTATAAACTGTTGTCATCCCTAATAGTCATTTATACAAGAGCACAAACTTTGCTCATGAAAAAATAAACACAGCAAAATAAACACATTACATAGTCAGCATTGCTAAGTTGGGTCAACATGCTGTTGTTTCCTACATATTGTTGATGTGAGCCAAATTTTTCTTCTTTGCTTTTTCCCCAAACATTTTCAGAGTAGTGCTCTAGTCAAGTAAATTTATTTTCTTGTCAGATAAAAGTGAATCTGTAAAAGCAATTTTATGTTCAAAGCAAGTGCGTGTGCAGCAGGCTGCATTCTTGTGTGCGCCTATTTGAGATAGAGAGTGAGCTAAAGGGGAGCTCTGTAATTATATCAGACATCAAAGGTTGGGCTGTAAACCTTAAACTAAGCTTAGAGTCCCTACGCTCTTGTGTGGACAGCTTTTATCTACAGTATATTCTGGTCTAATGCCTGCCGTTCCTCCAGGGGAGGCAGCCTCTGCCCGGGAACCGCGCCTCTCTCCAGTCTGACCCTGATGGATACCTCCACATCCCCCACCCCACCGCCGACGATGCAGGCATTTACATATGCACTGCCACCAGCTCTGTGGGCTATGCTAGCCGAGAAATCAAGCTCAGTGTTAACAGTAAGGCAAATAAATGTTTGACCACAGTCACCCAAACAGAGCAGTGTTTTCCAGTGTTTGATGTCTGCAGATCATGTTCTGAGTCAAAATGTCTGTATTAGTTGAACAAGAGCCTAGATGATACTCCCTCTGGTTTTCCCTCTTTTACAGCCATGCCCAAGATAATGGGAGTGAGTGGCCATGACAACACAGTGAAAATGGCTGCAGAGGTGGGGACAGAGGTTGTTCTACCTTGTGAGGCCCAGGGGAGTCCCTCTCCACTCATCACATGGAGCAGAAATGGGCATCCCATACCCCCTGTCACAGCTGGGTAAGAGGAAGTCTTACCTCACTCTGGCAATGATGTAGTAAAATTAGTTAAACATGTAACTAAAGGCAAAAGTTCTCACCATACCTTACCCCTGATTTAACATGTGACTCAGCTTTAATGAGGGACTGGCTGCCATTCAAAGCTGCTGCTAAAGTTTGGAGTTCATTTAGTGATTCCTTTTGAAGGGCAGCTAGGCAGAAGCAGCAACAGCAACAATCTGCCAGAGAGCTGTGTGCGGGCTTCACTTGTCGGCTAAACTGAAGAAGAACATCTGGTCCCAGATGTTCATGTGTGGTCACTCTGGGTGCAGACAGGCGGGCTGTCTCGGGACACAGACTGGATAGATGACAGACAGACTCTTTGGGCCAGACACCAGACCGAATTGGTTTTGGGTAGAGAGAAGAATGACGGAGGGAGTTGAAAGCTGTGGTGGTGACTGACTCAGATATAGCATGACTTGCGTGGGGGCCAGGAAGAAGGAAAAGGTGGGGTTGGCGTAGGGGATGCCAGGAAGAGGGGAGGAAAACTAACTGACAGAGGAAGATACAAGCCTTGTCTGCCTGATGTTCGGATTCCCTGGGGTGCTTCAGCAGTAAAACAACATGCTGACTCTTTACTGATGAGAATAACACATCTCTGTGAACAACCCCCACATCAGCCCATGCTTTACATATGTGGGACCTGCGGAAACAAGCAAGCTGTGTAAAGGGAGACTCATTCTCTCCTGCTACACTCTGTAGGTCAGAAGAAATGACCAGGGGGTGCTGATTGTTGAAATAACTTGAATCAGTGGGCGGCCAGATTTCTGCTATAACCATGCATTTAGGTTACTAGCAAAAAGACAGAAGAGGGTTAAGACCAAAGAGCTGTTCTTCACTGGGTCAGTGGATTTGTTCACTCCAGACTCACTCTAATCCTGATGAGGCCAATTTGTCCCAGTTAGTCCTTATGTCAGACTGTGTAAACAGATGACTTGACACCAATGTGGGGACTGATGGATAGGCGAGAGGGGTGTTTCATGTCTTGTGTGCTTTAGCTTGTGTCAGTCGTCAGCACAGCACTGCCGAGCAACAACACTGCAGTCTGACCACAGATTGACCACTGCAGAGACAGTCATTTGGTTCGGATGTTGAATGTTGCTGCCTCTCCTAAGGCTGTTTGAGGAGGTGGGGGAGCCGTATTACACCATATGTGCAGCTGAAATAGAGAGCCCTTTGTGCTTCCAGCTCATTTCCACTTACATGAACATGTTATTGTTATAATTCAGTTGCTTAGGAGACATACTTATCTCAGATAAATCACAGAGGTGTGTTCACATTTGTGTAAATAATAAGTATGCATTTATACAGCTGGATAGCTTCTGGTGCAATTCAAGTTACCACACACCCTTTTAAAGTTGCTGACCTACATTTAACTAATTTTTACCTACATTTAACTGCTGTTGTTTTTGATACAAAGCATATTTTTGGAGTGGAGGTTAGTGTATGTGATCGCCTCCATCTGTCCACTTGTTTGTCTGTGACAAACATCTCAAAAACTAATGGCTGGATTGGGATAAACTTTGCTGTCCACATTGTTGTTTCCAAGAGGATGAAACATACACGGTGACCTGCATGACCTTTCATCTAGCACCACCATCAGGCTAACCTTTTGATTTTGAAATGATCTGTTTAGATATAACAAACAGTAGTTGCTGTGCAACATTATTGTTCCCAACAGGAAGAAATCCATTGATTTTGGCAAGCTTCTGACCTTTCCTACAGTGACATCATCAGGTCAAACTTCAGCTACCCTTTCATACTGTAATTACCCCAGACAATGGTAATTGTGAAACTAACAACTCATTGGGGAGATTACTAGACCCTGGCAGAAGTCTGGACTCTGACACTGAATGCTTTCTTGTTCCTAGCTTTCATCCATCACAGATCCATTTATCATTGACAATTTACCATTTTTCTTCAATGCAACCAAACAAAGCAAATGCAAAGACACCAACAACAGCTTTACAATGTTTTGCAACTTTTGTTTTGTATTTAGAGCTTACTGACTCATTCTTAAAGTGAAGAAAATATCCTAATTTAAAATCAAAAACACCCTGGCAAATTTACAGTATCATTAGGCCCTATTCCTTCCTCCATACTTAAACAATTGTACATATTAACTTACCATTTTACATACTACTGTACCACTTAATCAGTCAGCCTCTGGCAGAAGCCGCACTGGGAATTCACTGTCTCAATCTGTTCATCAACTCATCCTCCTCTACTAAAAATAGTAACAGATGCAAAATTGCATCTGGAAATGTGTCCTCACAGACATACACAACTCTCAAGGTTGATATCAAAATATATATTAGTGTCATATAGTACATAATACTGGCTGCCCAATACTATTGACACTGGACAACCAGTGTAAATATTTTGTGATATTTGTGGTCTTACAGATGTACGCATGTTCTGAGGTGAAAATGGGACATTAGAGGAAAATAGTACTTCAAAACAGGAACGCCTATTGTCCCAAAACAGGCTGTAGATCTTCAGTGACTCAAAGTGTTGTGTTTTCTCCATCTCTTTGCCCTTGACCCCTAACCACTTCCCAGGTTCACTGTTTTGCCTTCAGGCTCTCTGAAGATCACTGATGTGCGCCTGATTGATAGTAAACTGTACACCTGCACTGCAGAAAACCCAGCAGGCAACATATCCCTAAGCTACAATTTACACATTCAAGGTAAGTCTGTGGGGTTTCATTAGAAAGTCAGAAACCTTAAAACTTCCCTTTTCAAAACACTGTCATGTGAATACATCACTTCTAATTTACAGTATGTAAACTATGTCAGATATGTAAAATATCTAAATAGCTTAACAGATGTGGTAAGATATGTATTTGCTTTGTTTGTTTGTCCTCAGCTAAACCCAGGATTCAGCCGGCACCTTCCCTCCTGAAAGCCCTGATCGGCCAAACAGTGACTCTGCCATGTGTGGTCCAGGGAGAACCAAGCCCTGAGGTCAGTTGGTTTCACAATGGACTTCCTGTTGGGGTCAAGAACACTTTGCCCCTCAGGATCCAGCAGGTCAGTCTTGCTGACCAGGGCACCTACCGATGTGTAGCCAGGAACAGTGCTGGACAGGAGACCTTGGAGATCAAGCTGGAAGTTCTCGGTGAATACCTGCACCTCAGTTCTTCTCTTCCATTGCAGCTCTGATTTTCACCTTAAGAGTAAACAGAAATTAACAAAACCCTGCAATATATACAATATATTTTAAATCATGCTTGCATTGTAAGATTTCTTAGCACTGGTGATTTGAGCATTTATATACGCTGACAGTGCCCCAGTTTTAGACTCTCTTCGTCTTTAGAGGTTCATTCCCTTGAGGTACAGTACAGCAGCTCCATGCTGCAAGAGGATAAGCAGTCATGTAAGCCTCTATTAACTTGTATAAGAGGTCTGCCTGTTTTTTCAATGGATTAATTAACGTGTTAATTAGGAATTTGGGGACACACAAGTCAGAACCCCAAGAGTCACTTTATGAGCATAATTTCCCCGTAACGAAAAGATGATCCATTTTCACTAACACTTAGCCTGAGGTTGGTATTAGCTGATTTGAAGTATGCATGTGAGAAGTCTAAAATCATACACCTACAGCAGACGCTTAGATGCACTAAAAGGCTTCTCTTCACTCACTTCTTTACTGACAATGGAACTGCTATTGATAACACAACCTGTCTGACTAATTCTCATTACACCTTTCACTTCAAGTTCACTATATCAACTGCCCTTCCACTTTGAACCAGTAGTTCACATGTTTTTTTATCTTCACAGAGGCCCCATCCTTTGCAGAACCTGGAGATGCCATCATGGAGAAAGTAGCAAACAGCAAGGTCATCATCCCTTGCCCAGCTGAAGGTACAAAATGATTCACACAGCCTGAGTCAGCCTTGGACTGACAGAAAAGAACTGGGCAGTGAAAGGTTTGGTGTTCAGATGAAACACAATTCACAGTGTGACTGAAACCCTAAAATTGATGCGGTGTTGTCTTTTATTTAGGATTGTCTTTATGATGTAGCAAAAGAAAACTCCACTTTAAATGTAGGACAGATATGTGTATTTGTGCACCATCAAAGGAATGTTTCACTGTCACCATAGACTTTTAGTTGTCACATTGGGGAAAAAAAAACAATTCCTGCCATCATAAAAGGTACAGCTTCTTTTCATCCTGGCACCCAGAGACAAGTTCTTGTCTACATATTTTAACATCTCTGTGCGAACAAGGTAGCATCCGGGAGGGCTGTGGAGAGCTTGCTGTTTTCTCAAAAAGACAGTGAGTGTTCTGCAGATGCACTGATGGATACTTGCCCTCTGACAGCCCATGCAAACAGGTATTGTTTGTGTGGGGCTGTGCCATGGTAACCAGCTTGGTGAGAGAAGGTGAGGACTGCGTCTAATGTGGAGCAACAGCTGGAACATCAGTCTGCCTGCTGCCTCAGTGAGCCACATCTGCTTTCCTCTGCGTCAGGGCCTGCTGGGAGAGGAATCCTAATTACAGGCTGCTGCTGGCAGATAAAGGACAGAGATGTCTGAGGTGCACCGTGAAGCACAGGAAGAGGAAGGAGAAGCCACACTAGCCCTCAATCCATCCAAGTCATACCTCCTGACAGGCAGGCAGGGAGACTGTACCAAGCCTCAGAGGGCTCACACAGAAATGCTTGATGCTCTTGACACTCAAGAGAGGCAGCCGGCAGCAGGAAACAAGGATCCCCTCATTGTTCTCAAGAGATTTATCTGTATGAGAGAGATAAAACGCACTCTCTACCAGAAAGATATTATTAATTCACCAACAAGCGCATTGCATTTGATAAAGGTAATTATTTGAGAAACACATGGAAGAGATAATCTCAGACTTCGTCAGCCCCAGCAAATAAATTCAAAGTCTACTAATGAGATCTGTTAACATATAAAACAGAACATCTGTATGCATTTCCTCCCAGCAATGAGATAATGAATTTACTTCAGAGCTTCTTAACTATAAACATGTGTTCAGAGAGGCAACAGACGATAACATCACCTTTGGTTGTGCTACATCTGCTGTGGTTATTATTATTTTCTGGATTGGGGAAGGGTGCTGTGTTTGATGTCCCTTCCTCGTCTGTGGTGTTTCTATATGTAACACCTCTGTAAATAGACAGAGCCATGGCATTTGGTTCACTCCACTGTGTTCTCTTTGATTGCTGTTCTGTCCTTGACCTGGGAGTCAACTGTGTTGGGTGCAAGATCCGCCCCTCCACCTTTTCCCAGTTCCACCATTCGCCTCTTGACCATTTCCGGCTCTTTTTCACCCAGTAATCCACAGAACACATCTGTTTCAGGCTCCTGGGTGTACGCATCAGTGCCTTTGAACTGCTTTTTGAACCACTCCTATTCTTACTGCTCAAGACTCTGTTTGGTAATAAATCTTGATGCTAGCATTTTAAATCTTTCATCATACATTAATTCCAAATACCATATCTTACTTTTTTATGTGACTCTCAAGCTTGCATGCAGAGAGGACTCTAACCATTTTGGCATGGTCTCCCCTGCTGCCCTGACTTTTTCTAGTCTGGGACGCTTGCCCATTAAGTTCTCTTATAGAGCAGCAGAGAGGTGGAAGTAACTTTTCTCTCTGTCAGTAATCAATACAGCTAACTTTTAACTCACTCCAAAATCTCTTCTTGTTCCTGCACCTGCAGGTTCACCTCATCCCAAGGTACGCTGGTTTAAGAATGGCCTGGAGATACACCCTGAACAATCAGAATTTTCTGTGGCGAGGGATGGCGCTCTTGTAATTAGCAAAGCATCTGCCAGTCACAGTGGGGACTTCAAGTGTGTGGCGACCAATGAGGCAGGCTCTGTGGAGAGAAAGACCAGGCTGAAAGTGAATGGTGAGATTTAACGAAATACCCACAGTTGATGAATGTCACTGTGAAACACTGAAAACACAAATGTTCCTTCTCTCCCCGTGCTGTTTCAGTTCCCCCAGAGATCCAAGATGATGGCGAGTCACTGAACCTCACTGTCACCTTGAAGCAGCCTCTCACTCTTGGCTGCGATGCCTTTGGGATCCCCTCACCAATAATTACCTGGAGTAAAGATGGTCATCCTGTGAGTTTTGTCTTCACATTAACAGTACATGTAAAACTTGTTAACATACAATATCTTGACTATATCTAGCTGTACGATGCCACCAAGTGGTCATCACTGTAATTACAATGTAACACTATGCGATCATTGTACTGATTTCTTTATGTCCAGGTGGACAGTCCTGGGGTGTATCTGCAGAATGGGAATAGGCTGCTCAGAATCTACAGAGTCCAGCAAGAACATGCAGGGCAGTTTGCCTGTACAGCTCAAAACTCAGCCGGAGAAGCCCGAAGAGAATATCACATAGTGGTGCAAGGTGAGGTTATTAACCAGCAAGCACACTTATATTTAAGATGTATAATAATAGAGTACATGTATTGAGTGTAACAAAACATATAAAAGCTCAGGAAAGTACTTACCATAAGCAAACATAAAAGCTCCAAGGAACTTTTAACAGTTTAATTAATGAAACTTGCATTTTATCAATGACAATTACCTCATTAACAGCTTAACTATCTGGAATGAACACTGTTAACGATGTAATCTGTTCACTTTTCATTGTCCTTGTTGTGTGTGTACTGTCACAGCTCCGCCAGTGATCTCAGGAACATCCCGGCTGCAGGAGTTAACTGTAGTGCTGGGCCAGGAAGTGGAGTTTCAGTGCAGAGTAAGCGGGAAACCAGCACCCAGGGTGGAATGGAGCCGCGACGGAGAGTAAGCATCACTGTTTATTGATGTGACATTCAGCACTACACACAGGATGTAGTACCCGTTGTATTGATCTGATCTGTCGTTCCTTCCTCTCTCTAGGGTTCTGTCCCGTGACGGAGACCCACATGTGGAGTTTCTGGAAGATGGCCAAGTGTTGAAAGTGAAGTCAGTACGGCTGAGGGACCAGGGGCTATACCAGTGTCTGGCCAGTAACAATGCAGGAACTCAGATGCGCCAGTTCAGACTCACAGTGCAAGGTGTCTACCTTTCCCCTGATTCTATTTGACTACAATAAAGTGTAGACAGTCTTATGACAAACTGTACAGTAACAACAACATTGGCCTGAATTCAGCATTTGTATTTTCTTTCTATATAGAAAATCAAAAGAAAGAAAAGTACCAAGAAAATAAAAAATCTCTTAGTAATAACCCAAAAACCCACTAACTAAAGTTAGTGGGTTTTTGAGTTGATTACTGTTCCAGAAGTGCTGTGGTAGCAGAGTTGTTTTAGGAAAGAGCTGTATTGAACATAATATATTTTTAATTTTTTGGAGGCTTTTTTTAGGGTATTTAGGGTCCCTCAGTATAAATCTCACTGGCTGTTACACATTGATGTATTGTCGGTCTTTCTCTCCAGCCCCCCCTACCATCAAGGGCCCCAGTGAGACCTCAGAGGTGTCAGTGGTTCTGGGTTTCCCCACCGTCCTGCCCTGTGATGTTGAGGGCTCACCCACACCCAGTATCACCTGGTTGAAGGACAACCAGCCCATTGTGTCCAGTCCCCAGCTGACATACACCCGTGGCGGGCAGGCTCTACGACTGGGATCAGCACAGGGAGACAGCACTGGCCTCTACACCTGTCGGGCCACTAATCCAGCCGGCACTGCTGTCAAGCACTATTCTCTCAGTGTTCTGGGTAAGACAGATTCACACACTTACAAGATGAAATGGCTTAAACCAAACTTGTAATGATATGTCTGTTGTTCTTAATCAGTCCCACCACAGATAGAAGGTGACTCTACATCCTTGACCTTTGGTGGTCAGGAAGAGAAAGTACGGATCAATGGCAGTTTAACTCTTTCCTGCCTCACTAAAGGTTTCCCTGAGCCCAAGGTTGCATGGTTCAAAGATGGACAGGTTGGTGTATCATCCTTACAAGCTCTGCATCTCTTAAAACCGCAAACGTTTCTTTCTCAAGTGGCTTTCACGTGCATGTTCCAGCCTCTATCAGCCTCTACTGGCAACCAGTACGAATTACAACAACCTCAATAGGACTTACATCCGCTTGCACAAGCCACCTCCACTCCAGATTTTGAGCCATGAGTAAGCCGGTTAATTATAGCAAATGACTAAAAGAAGCATAAAGTGAAGATATGTGATGACGTAAAACACTGTAATAATAGTGCTTTGTTTGTTTTTGGCTTGACCTACGGTATTTTCATGTGCAGCTGAAATATTTTGCCACATCCATCGTTCAGTGTGTGTGTGTGTTGTATATGTATGTTCTGCAGGGCCTCCATTAGGGAGGATTAGGTGAAGGGATTACATGTTTTATAACATTTAGATTCATGTTTGAATTTTTAAAATGGGGTTGGAGGTGTTATTTTTTTTTCAAAACACAATACAGGCTGGAAGTTTTAAAAGCCAGACATTTGAGCACCTGCTAAAGGCATTATGATTGTCTGACCTGTCAAACCCACCATGATATTGAATGTCCATTCATGTAGTAACATTACAACATTTAAATCTAAATGCCTCTTAGAAACTCACAGATACTAGGCACAATATTTCACCTAGATGATATCATCTGATGTTTTATTCATTTATTTATCCTTTAGTTGCTCACCGGAAACTCCCATGCCGGCATTCAGGAAAGTGGCCACTTCCTCCACATAGAGAACGCCATGCTCTCCCATGAAGGGCAGTACACCTGTGTGGTCACTAACTCTGCAGGGGAGGACAAGAGAGACTTTCATGTCACCATTCATGGTGTGTTCAGTTAAATATGTGTGTTTATCCTCAGAATTGTGCTTCAAGACATTTCACTTTAAAAGAAAACATCTACTAAAAAACTTTTAGTAGATTTTCTGTTAGTTGCAGATGTGATACAAGACTTCTTTCATAGTATAATTATGATTTATATTTTAGGAATTGAAAATTTTGAAATAATATAAACTGCACTGACAAAAACATGCTCCCCTCTCTAGTTCCCCCAGTCTTCCACCGTGTGACTAACAGGGAAGCAGCCTGGGGTCTGGGACACGAGGATGATGATAACAACGATGACATGGTAGAAAAGCGGGAGGTGGTCCTGGGTCATCCCATCAGCCTGTCCTGTGAGAGTAACGCCATACCCCCACCCAAGCTCAGCTGGTATAAGGATGGCCGAAAGCTCACCACTGCTGATGGAGTGATACTACTTCCAGGTCTTCAGAAACTCCTTCCTGTGTGATCTCATTTAAACCAGACATGTGACTGAGACTTCATATTCATGAGTAAATCTTCTGTTTTGTGGGTTTGTCCCCTCAGGTGGACAGGTGCTACAAATTGCCCGAGTGCAGAAAGAAGATGCTGGAAAGTATACATGTCAGGCTGTCAATGAGGCAGGAGAGGACCGCATGCACTTTGGACTGGAGGTCCTGGGTAAGCAAGCACATGTGCATATTTTAGTTTTAATTAAAAGGTATGTATTTGGAAATGATACAAAATAATTTCTGACGTCTGTTGTTTCACCTCCTCAGTACCTCCTGTGATCATGGGGGCATCAGAGGAGTTTATGGAGGAAATAGGAGCAGTGGTCAACAGCACTGTGGTCCTCCACTGTGATGTGACTGGGCACCCAGCTCCAGTCATATCCTGGCTGAGAGACAGGCAGCCAATGCACACAGACTCACAGCACTTCATTAGTGAGGATGGGACACAACTCCAGGTGAGCCAGTGATGACATCTAGACAAATACCAGCATACCAATAGATCCAACTGTGACATGCTGTATTGAGGAATAACAATCCAATCCTATCATTCAGTTCCTCAGTGTCCAGGTTTCAGACATGGCGGGGTACCTGTGTGTAGCTGAAAACAAAGTTGGAACAGTTGAGAAGCTCTTCAGTCTGAAAGTGCAAGGTGAGATGAAAAGCCCAAAATCCAAACACTTTTATGATGACGTGCCCTCCACATGCACAATGCAACTGTCGGTTTGTCTTTCAGTGCCTCCAAGGATAATAGGCCAGAAGGAGGAGGAGGTTAGTGTGATCAAGGGCCACATGGTGTCATTGCTCTGTGATGTCCAAGCATACCCTCCCCCAGAGATCACTTGGACCAGAGACGGACAAGTTCTCCAGTTCAGCACTGGTATCCACATTCTGCCAGGTCAGACCTCAGGAACCAGCAATACTCAAATAATTCTTTTTTCTCAACTTTGACCCGATTTAATTAGAAGAATTGCTTTTATTTGAATCTAATTATGGCACAGATGCTGTAGTACATTTCAAATTTTATGTTATTCTTTTATTTTTTAATACTTTAGGTAGCCAGATGCTGCAGTTGCCCCAGGCGAGGCTGGAAGATGCAGGACAATACGTATGCACAGCCACCAACTCAGCTGGCCAGGACCAAAAGAGTATCCTCCTCAGGGTTTATGGTGAGGGAACACATGGTGACCCATCTGCACAATTCAGCTAGATATACAGATGATCAAATCTCAACACAGTGTCTCGACAAAAAAAATTAGTTTTCTGCAAGCCAGCTGTGACCGAGTATGGTTTAGAAGTGAATCATACCAATTTGGAATAATCACACTGAGATCATGCCCTCTTTATATGTACAAACCAACAGTACTGCCCACCCTCAAGCCCCGTCTTGATGCTGAGTCAGACCTGGTGACCCCGCAGGTTGGCTCCTCTGTCACCCTACGATGCGAGGCCCACGGTGTTCCTGAGCCTGAGGTCACATGGTATAAAAACGGGCTGCAACTGGTTGCAGGGAATGGACTGAAGATGGATCGTCACCAGCTGGAGATCATAGGAGTTCAGGTCAGGAAAAATGTCCTTACGTCATACATGCTTGAGGCTGCAAACAAAGCATAAAAGTCTTTTGATGACTCAAACTGTTTTTTTACAGGGCCCACATTGACTTCACTTTCCAGTTTTATACACACTTAACTTATTAAATGTCCAAAGCCCTTTGTGCGTTATTCAGTGTTCACATACTCATCCCATAAAATACACCGACTGGAAACAACTCAGAAAATTGGAGACAGTTGCATACATGTCAAGGCGCCAGCTCACCCTTGCTTTGAGAGAGTGTTTTAACCCTATTCCAAGTTATTCCACTTAACTCTTAATTCATGCGTCAGCTGGCAATGCAGGAAGGATCCAAGTCCCCTTTTCACTTACATGCCCACCCTCACCACACTGCCTTCCCTTTTTGGTTCCTAGATGGCCGATGGTGGCACCTACACCTGCAAAGTATCCAATGTGGCTGGTCAGATCGACAGGACATTCAGGCTGACAGTTTATGGTGAGAATACCTCTGCAGTGTTCTCAAAGTAACACTTTGTCTTCAAAAGGGAGTGGTAAGAATTTTTCAAATTATAATACAAATGTTTTTTCACAGTTCCACCTGTCCTGGATGGGCCTCTCCAGGAGTCTCTAAACTACACCCTGGGCTCCCATGTGGCCCTGCTGTGTGAGGCCTCAGGGGTCCCTGTGCCCAGCATCACCTGGCTCAAAGATGGAACTCCTATCGGTAAGAAGAATGCAATGATAGGAGTAATTTGAATAGTATGAACCTGTCATGTGTGACAGCTGGTATAAGTGAACATGTTTGCTTTCCAGAGAGCAGTCTACAGTGGCAGTGGTCCATTCGAGGGAACCGGCTTGAGCTGGGACCTCTCACCCTGTCTCATGCTGGGATGTACACCTGTGTGGCCAAGAACAGCGAGGGACAAACACAGAAAGACTACACACTCACAGTGCAGGGTAAAGAGTTATTTGAAATTTGAGCAAAATGAGGAACACTCACCTTAGAAAATTATACATATCATCAAGAAAAGGAATTATTTTTATTTGCATTTAACAGTAATTTTTACCCTACTCAGTATCGCCTACCATCCTGGACTCTGACCACCCATCTGATGTGAGTGCACCCATGGGAGAGGAGCTGACCTTGGAGTGCAGAGCAACTGGAATCCCCACACCCCTCCTCAGCTGGCTGAAAGATGGAGTGACTTTAGAGGGATCAGACACTCGTCACATTGCGTAAGTCATTCACAGTCCTCATTTAATGCCAGGGTTTAAATGCAGACAGAACTGTATCAAGTAATACTAATAATAATGTTATTACAATTGTGTATATAATGTATAACTTAATTTCGCACCTTTTGCTCAATGAAAGCAGCTCAGTTTGTTTTACAAGCAATAATCAATACTTGTCATTCCCTAAATGTTTGGGAAATTAAATACTAAGCATCAGCAATCAAGCTTATGAGCATGACAGAGCGATCTGTTGACAGACAAATGAAGTCATTTACAGTCCCTTGCCTAATTTCATCATGGGGAACAGTAAGAACAGCTGTTTTACAGCTGCTCAGCAGTTTATATGGTCACTGAAACTGCACCAGCCAGAGAAAGCAGGAGACAAATGTCTGTCTGTCTGTGTGTGTGTGTATTTCTATGTGTGTGACTGTGAGAAAGACGTGGGACGGTGATGATAATGATGATGGGAAAGTAATTTTGAGGTTCAGAGGTAGGGCAGACAAATAATGGAAGTCAGTTTATATAGGAAAATTTGATGCTGAAATACACTGTATTAATGAGAAAACATGCTGTGTATTTGTAATTTGGCAGTGTGACCCCTGATGGCAGCACGTTAACCTTACTGAGACTGAGTCCTGAGGATTCTGGGACATACACCTGTTTGGCTGTCAGCCCTGCTGGCCAGGAGAGCAAGATCTACACACTCTTTGTACTAGGTCAGTTTCAACAGTTTGTTGATGGACAAAAACTAATGCAACTAATGATTTTTTGATTCAAAACACAAAGACATTCAGTTTACTGTACCAAATTGTGCAAATACAGATCTTCACATGTGAGAAGCTGGAACCAGATAACCTTTTACACTTTTGATTGAAAAATGACTAAAACAACTATTTGATTATCATAACAGTGGTTTAATTTGCTTCATCACAGTCCCACCATCTATCTCTGGTGAGACCACCGTCCCCAGAGAGGTCCAGGTCACTCAGGACAGCGCTGTGACTCTGGAGTGTCACGCAACAGGAAACCCTCCACCTCAGATCAGCTGGCTGAAGAATGGACAAGCCCTGCTTCTCTCTCCCCGTACACGCCTCCTCTCTGGCAACTCTGTGCTGAGGTCAGTTTAAAATACATAGAGAAAGCTGAATAGAATCATGATCATTCATAAAGATGTTATATATTTACAGGTGAGTTAATGCTGAGTTTCCCCTTTTCTCATGATTTAGGATTTCTCCCGTGCAGCTGTCTGATTCTGGAGTGTACACATGTGTAGCACGCAGTCGAGCTGGTCTTGCTGAGCTCAACTATGATGTCCAGGTCCAAGGTACCATCATAACACACCACCTACTGTAGTTATAGCATAAATCTAATCCCTAACAGCTGAGTAAACCTGATAAACTGTTTGCTTTGCTGGAGTAGTTGCCTCCAGTCTCACAAAACTCAAACAAATTATAGCACTACCTAACATAACATGGGTCTTTGGTTACAAGAATTTTCCTAGAGTTGATATGGAGCATTTTACAGGGTTTCACAAAGATGTGTGTGTGTGTGTGTGTACGCTCTGTAGTGCCCCCGGGTGTGGATCATGTTGAACCAGTGGAGCCGGTTACAGTGGTCCAGGGGTCCTTGGTGACGTTAACCTGTGAGGCTCGTGGCGTTCCACCTCCGACACTGACTTGGATGAAGGACAGCCAGCCGCTGTCACTTCACCGCAACCTGCTGCTGGATGGACAGGAGACACGGCTGCAGCTGCCTGACGTGGCGCCTTCAGATGCAGGTCTCTACAGCTGTGTGGCCAGTAACCAGGCTGGAAGCAGCACAAAGAGTTTTAATCTCACCATTCTCGGTAATCCCAAAACCATCTATAAATTTAATTAATATCTAAATTAAAGTCACTGTAAACTCCTTGAACAATTTAGCCAAAACACTCCTTCTTTCTAATCCAGAGCCTCCAAAGATATCCAGCTCCAGCTCTCCAGAGGAGCGGACCATAGCAGTAAACAGCCCACTGGAGCTGGAGTGCTCCGCTGTAGGAGTCCCACCTCCCACCCTCAGCTGGCTCAAGGATGGTCGCCCTTTGGAACGGAGTGACATTGTTCAGGAGGATGGACACTTTGTCAGGATTAGCAAAATTCAGGTAAATAACAAACCAACAATAGTCTGATAATTTTGCAAAGTTGAAGCTACAGTAGATTTTATTGTAAAAGACTGCATAAACTAGCTGTAAGCCTATGCTCCATTCATAATAAGTAATGGTTAACCTTTCTGTGAAGAGAAAACTAAAGTCCAAGGAGATGCACCTCAAAAGAAGGAAACTCAAAATGCATCTTTGCTTTATAAACAAAAAGGTGGATTCTGTTGACTCAATTGTCATTTTTTGGAAATCCATTCCAGTCCCTGAATGACAGGGAGTATTAAGTGCAAAGTTGCCTGTTGCAACTTTAACATGTCAACTCTTTTCATACAAGAACCAAAAGTACATGATATGAAGCTCAAGAATTGGGTTTACCTCTAATTTAACCTTATCTTCATCATAGATATAAAGTAAAAGATGCAAAAAAAAGCATAAGAATGGAAAACTGAAGTTTTAACAGCATCAGTCCTTTCAGATACACCAGTGTTATGTAAGAAGCACTCAAGCTGATTAATGTTGTGTCTTTAAAGGTCGAGGATGCAGGTCTGTATACCTGCTTGGCCAGCAGCCCAGCAGGAGAGGATGGAAAAAACCACTGGGTCCGAGTCCAAGGTGACACAAGCTGTTCTTGTGTATTGTTCAAGAGGAAATATATCATGTCTGTGTATGCACAAAAGTAAAAACAGACTTGGTCTGGCAATAGCATTTTCCAGCTGTGGTATCTTGCACGCAATGTGACATAATGTACATATAGTGAGTTATATAGTCTATTGATGGATTTCACAGATAGGTTTATTATATACTGTGCAACATTCTTATTCCCATTGTTTGGGTGATTATACTGTATAAATCTATTTATTCACATGAGAATCACCACATACTTTGTATCACATATTTATATCCATCACCTAATAATATATGGTTGTGTTTTAGTCCCACCGACCCTCCTTGGCTCTGGTGATGTGAGGACACTGACAGTGCCAGTTAGTGGACACCTGACCCTGGAGTGCCTGGCTGACAGTGACCCCCCTCCTGATATAGAGTGGTACAAGGATGAGGTCAAAATTCAGGTACAGGGTCAGCAAAAATTCAAAAAACAGATGAACTAAAAACCATCTCCTCTGACTCAAACACGTTGTTTCTTTTCCTTCCATTCATCAGCTGGGTGGTCGTATTCAGCGGCTGGCAGGGGGACAGTACCTGGAGATACAGGAAGTCAGGCCTGAGGACAGCGGCCAGTACAGCTGTGTGGTCACCAACATGGCTGGAAGCAACAGTCTCTTTTTCACAGTGGAGATTCTCTGTAAGTCAGCCTGTCAGTACAACAATACACTGATTGTTAAAAATAGTTCTACATGTTTAACGCAAATGACAACATGGATATACTTTTATACTTCTCTAGTACCACCAGTAATAAAGGAGAGCAGCTCAATGGTGACAGCACATGTCGGCCAGGATGCAGTTTTACCGTGTGAAGTTGAGGGTGATTCGTCTCCTACAATCATGTGGAGAAAAGACGGCTTCCCTATAAATCAGGATAACAAGAAGTAGGTCCTAATTTTTTTGGTTTTGCTTCAACACATCTAAAGGGCGATCTGTCCTTTTTTATTTTCAATTCTTCAAACACAAACACAGCTACACACTGTGCTGCAGCTATGAAGTTGGTTTCACTTGTGAAAAGTGAATTTATGGATCACAATAAGGGACCATGAAGTTTAACTACTCTAAAGTCAGCATGCTGTGTATTTCTTTCAGGTACACCATGTTAGCAGAGGGCTCCTTGCGTATACATGAGGTTCAGCTGAGTGATGCTGGTCGCTACTACTGCACTGTGTCAAACCAGGCTGGATCAGATCACCGAGGGATGGATCTTCGGGTGTTTGGTAAATATAGCAAAAGACCTTAAGAGTTAAAGAGATTTTTGTTTTTATTACGCATAGTCCCTGTTCTGATTTCAGCTAAATTTGCTAAGCTTAAACACAGAGATACAGTGACTGTAGTCAACATTTCTGAATCTCTTCTGTCTTCTATTAGTGGGTCCTTCAATCAGTCCAGGTTCATTCAATGTAACAGTAACCACAGGGATTAGAGCCGTGCTGAGCTGTGAGACTACAGGTATTCCCCCACCTAAAGTATCCTGGAAAAGGAATGGGACTCCATTAGATATCAGCCAGCAGCCTGCTGTGTACAGGTAAAGACAGAGCTACATGTATATGGCTATTGCTTCCTTGAATACACAATAAGCACACATCACAAATCCCATAGCCATAAGAACTTAAAACCTGACACAGTCGTGCTCTTCTGTCCAGGTTACTGTCCTCTGGGTCCCTGGTTCTTTTGTCACCATCCAATGAGGACGAAGGTTACTTTGAGTGTACAGCCGTTAATGAAGTTGGAGAGGAGCGCAGGGTCATTGAGGTCAACCTGCAAGGTATTAATTTATATTGAGGTTATTGACTTTAAAGAATGATTTCAAATAATTTAACTGATGAATTTTCTCTTTGCTCTTGTAGTCCCACCATCTATTGAAGATGATGTCACGACAATCACGGCTGTGAAAATGTCTCCGGTGGTGTTGCCTTGTCATGTACAAGGGCGCCCTCAGCCCACTGTCACCTGGACAAAGGGTGGAGCCAAACTGGGCTCCAGAGGAGGAAGTTATCGTGTGCTTCCTACTGGTAAGACAAGGTGTCAAAGGAAGTGTTGTGGCCTTTTCATATTATCATACATCATGGTCTACTGAAATAATAATGCCACAAGGCAAGGAATATAATTCATCATATGTGACATTAAATTATTTATGTTTCTACTTATGCAGGAGTGTTGGAGATAACTGCTGCTGTGCCAAGTCATGCTGGCAGGTACACTTGCTCAGCCCGAAACCCAGCTGGAGTGGCTCACAAACATATCACTCTCACTGTGCAAGGTGAACTCTCATGGAGTAGCTGCAAGTCACTGTGTTAACGTTATCTTTTAGAAAACTTCTGGTAAAACATAACAACACATATAACAAAGTGTCTGTTCTCCCGTGAACTTAGAGCCCCCAGAGATCAGGCCAATGGCTGAGGAAGTACAAGTGGTGTTACATCATGGGACGGTTCTGCCCTGTGAGGTTCAAGGATTCCCGAGACCTTCCATCACCTGGCAAAGAGAGGGGGTTCCCATAGCAGCAGGTAACAAAATATAAATACAAGCACAAGTTTTAACATCAATCATAAATGCTGTATCAGACAAATACTGTACTGTAGATGCTGCCACAGACTTGGACACCCTGTATTGTGTGTTTTTTCTCCTAACATTCACAATCACTTTGACAACATCCAATAGTAGATGACTGTGCTCTGTAAAAAAAAAAAAAAAAAAAAGTACGTACTTAGTACTCAATGACTGAATAGCAATATTGCCATGCAGTCAGCTTTATCAAACTGTCAAACTGCAAATTTTCATTCTCATGTGAATGTGACTTGTTTTACAGGTCACAGGTTGGCTGTGCTCTCAAATGGAGCCCTGAAGTTTTCTCGTGTCACGCTTGGTGATGCGGGGACCTACCAGTGCCTGGCAAAAAATGAAGCTGGTGTGGCTGTGGGCAGAACCAAACTAGTCCTTCAAGGTAATATGGACTTTTGCTCTCAGAGCGTGTTGGTGGTTAGAGAAAGCACTGCATAACCAGGCTGCTGCAGATTTAATTAACCTAACAACCAATATCTTCACCCTTATCTTGTCCTTCTGTCCTTCACCAGCTGTTCCTGCTGTTGCTGTTTGTTGCTGCTAGTCATGTATATATTGGTGTTGTTGTTGTTGCTGTTGCTGTTCTGCTTCTCTGTGTCCCCCCCCCCCCCCCCCCCCCCCCCCCCCCCCCCCCCCCCTTCTCTCTCTCAACCCAACCGGTCAAAGCAGATGGCTGCCCACCTAGAGCCAGGTTCTGCTTGAGGTTTCTTCCCATTAAAGGGGAGTTTTTCCTTACCGCTGTCGCCAATTGCTTGCTCATGGGGGAATTGTTGGGTCTCTCTCTTTGTAAATTAAAGATTATGGTCTAGACCTGCTCCATGTGAAAAGTGCCCTGAGATGATTTTTGTTGTGATTTGGCGCTATATAAATAAAATTGAATTGAATTGATGAACACACATTTAGAGAGATGCTCCATATTGCACCAGTTGCCCAGGAATTGGCTGATTCTCCATGTTTACTCCTTGTGATCAGATTGTGTGTCATGCTAATATTTTAACTGGTCTTAATTGATCCCTGCTATCCATTTTTGACATTTATGACAATGAATACCTGTTCACCTCCTGTTTCTCCAGTTCCACCGGTGCTGAGTGTGCCTCGTGTGGAGTACACTGCTGTGCTGGGCCAGCCAGTCAGCCTGGAGTGTGTCGCTGATGGGCAGCCCCAACCTGAAGTTAACTGGCACAAGGAGAGGAGGCCTCTGGTCGACGGTGCTCATATACACGTCTTTGCCAATGGAACCTTGGCAATTACATCTACCCAGCGCAGTGACGCAGGCCTGTACACATGTACTGCCAAAAATCTTGCCGGCAGAGCCAGCCACGACATGAGACTGGTTATTCAAGGTGAGTTATGGCTCTTTTACAGTTTTTTAAAGACAGACTATAACATGTTCAATTAAAATAATGATGTTGTTGCATTTCAGTCCCACCCATGATTCCTCCTACGCAGACAGAACTATCAGTCATTCAAGGATTTCAGGCGTTGCTGCCCTGTGCTGCTCAGGGTTCACCAGAACCCAGAGTATCATGGGAGAAGGATGGTGCCATTGTGCCCAACTTTCCAGGCAAATTCACTGTCCTGCGATCAGGAGAGCTGATTATCGAGAGGGCTGAGGTGAGCCTAAATAAAGTCCATGGTTTCCTCTGCATTATGAGCTACAATCTCTGTGCAGGATTGGGTCTAAGAATGAGTTCTAATTGATTTCTTCACACAGCCGGGAGATGCTGGTGTGTTCACATGTGTGGCCACCAATGCAGCAGGCTCTGTGAGACAAAACATCCACCTGTCCATCAACATGAGGCCTGTCTTCAAAGAGCTGCCAGGTGATGTCACTCTGAACAAAGGGCAGAGCCTGGCCTTGTCCTGCCACGCTCAGGGAACACCTTCTCCTGTCATCTCCTGGACTGTCAACAACAGTCCCTACCCAGGTATTGCCCAGGGCATCACAGCACCTCAGTACTATCTAAGTATTACAGTGACATTGTTACTAAATTCACATGTTATTCAGGATGGCAGCTTCTGCTGATCACAATGATATGAAATAGTAAACAACTTAAGTTTTGTGATATTCAATCTAATATATTGTGAGTTAAAATTGAACCATGTTCTTCCTGATGCAACCATGTTGATTCAGTTGGCACTGATTTATCAAATATGCTCCAGGTGCAACTGTAGATGATGCCGGCAGGAGCTCAGTCATCATTGAGAACATTACTATGACTGATGCCGGGACATACGTGTGTATAGCAGAAAACAGTGTGGGCTCCATCCGAGCGCTCTCATTTGTCCGCATCAGAGGTGAGCTTCTTGACAGGGGACCATAAATGTAACTTTCTACAGATAGTGACATCAACTTGATGTTTGCCATTTTATAAATATGTGCTGTTTCTTCAGAGCCTCCAGTGTTGAAAGGTGAAGCCCACATGTCTCAGACAGTCATCCAGGGTGGCTCTGCTGTGCTCGACTGTCCAGTCCATGGAGACCCCAGCCCAGCCCTTCGCTGGCTCCGAAATGGGAAACCAGTTCTCCGCTCCCTCCGGATGCAAACACTTCACAACGGATCCTTGGTCATTTACAGCATCACTGTAAATACAAATTTCACTTTACCCCTTTAGTTCTTTCATGTTGCAGCAGTTACCCTCTCTCTAGACAAGTTTTGTTATACCAAGTCACTCAAGTTTGAATTATTTAGCCCCCTTGAGCAAACTACTTATATCAGCAAATGTTTCTTGTTTTGGAGAACAATGGAACAGTATTCAGCCAAACCAAGCTTCATCTGCAGTCCCCTTGGGTGGAGGAACAGTGTGTGACTGTCCTGCAGCGTCCTGCTCCCACCTAAATCAGATTGGAAGCGCTTCAGTCGGAGAGGCTAACAGCATTAGCAACAGAGGGAGGAGACGAACAGAGAGAGCTGGATGTTCCCAGACTCTGCCCTCCTTTCCTTTGCCCATAACCTTGTTATGTATCTAACTGCTGCTGTAATTGCACAGCCTGCAGCTGAGACTTTCTCACAGACAGATGACTGTCCTTCCCACAGAGCGCTCTAATGTGAAATTTCCTTTCTCTAGCCCAACAATATCTATTATGACAAAGAATTCAATGGGATAAACTCTTGACTGCCCAGTGGAAATTGTCAGTTTTTCTACTATAAAGTCAGCATTCTTTTATCATAAAAATTATATGTGATCTAAGACGCAGTTTTGTCCTGAAGGTTTTTGGCAGAGAGGATAATTGTTCCTCAGAGTGCCAATTAAATCAAACTCTCCTCGTCTACCTGTTTGATCTACAGGCTGCAGATGAAGGGGAATACCAGTGTGTGGCTGAGAGTGAAGCTGGAACAGCTGAGAGGACCATTACTCTCAAGGTTCAGAGTGAGTTCTGTCTTTATAATTACACACATTGTAATAGGGAATGAAATTAATAACACATTAGTAACACATTGGACCTCTCACACAGCCAGGCTTCCCTGTCTAAGAACTATTTCAAATAACTAATTTAGCATATTTCTTTCATTTGATGGAAGTTTTGATTTCTGTGTCTCTTCTTTGATTTTCCCCTTTCCTTCTCCCTTAGAGAAGACATTATCATAAGGTCATTGAGGGTTGTCTTGGTTATATACACACTATTTCTGCAAATGAGCTACTAAGAACCAAAACTTCTCTTCTTTTCTCTGTGACTCAGTCAATGGAGGCTACTCTAACTGGGAGGAGTGGGGCCCCTGTAGTAGTACCTGTGGACAAGGTTTCCAAGAACGGATCAGACTATGCAACAACCCAGAACCAGTCAATGGTGGCCGATCATGCAGCGGCCCCAGTATTGACTCTAGGAAATGTCAAGCCGGTCTCTGTCCAGGTAGGACTGACTTTCTCATTTAATTTGTAGATATGATTTGAAAAGGACATCTCCCATAAATACAACGCAAGCTTATTGGTATGTACAGGGATACGGCATTAAATGTAAATGTATCGACTCATGTGGTGTGGTTGTTGGTGAAAGGTGAAACTCCTCGCAAGACCAGAGGCAGCCTGATAGGAATGGTGAATGAGAGAGAGTTTGGAGTGTCCTTCCTGGAGGCCAACATTACAGATAATATGGAAGAGGGCAGCAGCACTCTGCAGGCCCGCCTAGACAACATCCCTCCCAGTGTGGGTGAGTTGTCGCACATTACATCACCCAGGTTGATGTCTTATTTGCCTGTTTATTTACAACAAAGTCACTAAACACTGTAAGTGATGAAGGTGAATTCAGGTAGAGTGAATTCAGTTTTTGGTTTCTTTTATGACATTTTTTGTGGAATGCGCTTTTAATCTTGTAACCTGCACATACTGTATTTCTATTGTGCTGTAACAGGTCAGGAGCTTATTGATGCTGTTCTGTTGTAGGTCCCTTGCTCCGGGTGCTGGTGTCTGTGTTTGCTCCCATCTACTGGACCACTGTGCTGCAGAACGGAGGAGCCAAGAACGGCTACTCCTTCACTCAGGGCCAATTCAGACAAGAGTCTCAGCTGGAGTTTGAGTCTGGTAAGATCAGTTTTATACATGTGTGCACATCATTCATATGTGAAGGTCTTTTATTTTATGGTGATGCAAATCTTAAGAAAGTGGTTGGGAGACAGGCCTGTTGCTCACCTGTTAGGAGATTAAAATACTGATAATAAAATCATGCAGGCAGGTAGATACTTTATTGATGCATTCATACCAACTTTTGTATAAACAATGTTGAGTGACTGCAGAGAAAACTACATACAGACAAACTAAAAAGAAAGGCTTTAGTTTAGAAGTTTTTATGTGACCAGTGATTCCCTCTATGACTACTTTCACTTTTTGTAGTTTTCAAAACAACCAGCAGATGGCATCACTTACTACCACTGACATTCATGAAAGCTATTATTTCTTAACAATGTCAGCATGTTATCTTGTGCTTGTAAATGAATGATGATCTTACCTTTTTTAATCTTTTTAACCAGGGGAGATTCTTCGTTTGACCCATGTCGCCAGAGGTGTGGATTCTGAGGGAGTTTTACTAATTGACATCGTAATTAACGGATTTGTTCCTCCTTCATTATCAACTTCTCATCTGAGCCTACAGGTTTGTTCACTACTGTCATCACAATGTGTATTTAAAAGACCTCAAACATATCTCTCCAGAGAATGTGTCACTGACACACTTGAGCTCTTCTTCAAACTCCCTGACCTGATTTGTTGTCTCCTCCCGTAGGAGTTTGACGAGTCATATGTGCAGACGGGCCAAGGGCAGCTGTACTCGTGGTCATCGCAGACCCACCAGAGAGGAGGAAACCCCATGGTGCTGCGCTGCAATCACACCATTATTTATGAGGGCCAGGAGGAGCGCCAGGGCCCTCTGCTCCAGCTGCTGAATGTCTCCGGGATGAACAGCGTTTACAACATGTTCACTCTCACTTTGGACTTCCATATCACTGCCAGCCTTCATATACCAGGTTTCTACAAGAAATAAAACTTCAGCATCACATGCTGGACTTGAATGTTGAAACATGTAACACTGACTGAACTTTTCTATTTGCAGACGGTTATGGAGAAACATGCCCTAAAGGTTTCATTCTTGACACGGCCTCCTACTGTGCTGGTATGCTGCTTTCCCTTTTTCTGCCTCATTTATCTTTTGGCAACATTTATATTTGGGCAGTTGTCACTGTACCAGTTTTATTATTGTGATTAAATGTGTTGTTATTAGATGAGGACGAGTGTGCACTGCAGTCTCCCTGCTCTCACTCGTGTAATAACATCATGGGAGGATTTTCCTGTACCTGTCCCTCTGGCTTCACCATCTCCACAGACACCAACACATGCCAAGGTGAGACAAAAACAACACACTCGCTGGAATTTGTGTGACTAATTACCAGACAAACTCTGTTAATGTCCCAATGGAAAATATTAAGTAGCAGGTACTATATACAACTTAATCTTTCTTTAAGCCTCTATCCCCGTTCCCCCATGTAACCTCATCCTTTGGCTAACTACATTTTTAATATCATGCAGATATTGATGAGTGTGCCCAGGGCTCCCACATGTGCCACTACAACCAGCAATGTGTCAACACATTGGGCACATATCGCTGCCAGGCCAAATGTGGACCAGGATTTAAGCCCAGCATCACAGGAACCAGCTGTGAAGGCAAGTCACTGTTAACCAAATGTTGAGCAGATAGTTTAACAGAGATTAAGTTATTCTTTCCCTTTCCCTGTTGAATCAAATTATTTACTCCTGCAGTAATCAATAAAGATAAATGTTGTTTCTTATCTTATACACATTTATACAATTGATGTCCATGGTAGATTGATGAAACCAGATGTGTCAAATCGTGTGTTTCAGATGTGGATGAGTGCCAAGAGTCCGCTCTCTCCCCATGTCAGCATCAGTGTCTCAACACTCTGGGCTCGTACCGTTGCATCTGCCACCCTGGATACCAGCTGTCAGGACACCGCTGCATTGGTAAGTCAGCTAACATAGTTAGACTTCCACAGGTCCGAAAGAGCATACAAAAGTCATGGAAATTCAAATTTTCAAATCAAGGCTTGTTAGATTTATGAAACTGTTTGTAACTAAATAACTGAATTCTGTTTATTGTTTAATAAACCTTATGAGCACATCTGGAACACTTTTTCAGCCAGGGGATAATTGACAATCAATAACAGCTCTGTTGTAATGGTTGCACTTTTACAGACATCAATGAGTGCATGAGAAATGTGTGCCCAGCTCACCAGCAATGCCGTAACACAGAGGGAGGATACCAGTGTTTTGACAGCTGTCCAGCTGGCATGACCAAATCAGAGAATGGAGCCTGCGTGGGTCAGTGACTGTTATACTTTTCTTTTCTTTATTTATTTAGAAGGTGTTAAATGGTAGCATATGAGGAGACATAAATCATTACTACATTCATTTTGAGACATTAGCATGACATTGGAGTGAGAGAACTTCAAAGATGACGACAATGATTCTTTTGTTTTTTTGCCTTCTGGGAAATGACGATATCACCAATGTTGATAACATTGGCAGCCTCCACCAACCGTCTACACTGCATTTGACGTGTAACACCAGGTCAGATTTCAAAGGAAACCCGCTGGATTGCTCAAAGGCACTAAATAGCGAGAGGTCACTGCTTCTCCTTCACAAAGGAAGCAAAGGAAGCTTTTTTAAAAAGACTATTAATTAGAACAAAGAGAACACCTCTGACTGAAGAAACCGAGATCCTTTTTATAACAGGATGTAACAAAGTTTATAGTAATGTGGTCTTAATTTTAAGAAACTCTGTAGTCCTAATAACACCACAAGCATGCGATGGAGGCTTAAAAACATCTTTACCATGGTTCATTTGTTACTATTAAGGGTTTTGGTAATATGGTATCAGTTATTTTGATTTTTAAAAATGAAACTCATTTCCAAAATTTGATTAAGTTGATATGCTTTTGTCGACTGTGTATTTTTCAGATATTGACGAGTGTCAGGATGGAAGTCACATGTGTCGCTACACTCAGATCTGTCAGAACACAATCGGAGGTTATGGCTGTGTGTGTCCCAGGGGTTACCGAACCCAGGGAGTGGGCCTCCCATGTCTGGGTAGGACATTTGCTGTGTCTGTTTCATAATACACTGCACTAACGAGAATCTAATGGGGACTAATGAATGAATGAGTGAACTAATGGGGACTCATTATAATGAATTAATTAGAGTTTTGTTTTACCTTTCAGACATTGATGAATGCCTTCAGATGCCAAACCCTTGTGCCTACCAGTGCCGCAATGTGCCCGGCAGCTTCAGGTGCCTTTGTCCCCCTGGTACTGTGCTGCTTGGGGATGGGCGTTCTTGTGCGGGGTTGGAGAGAGGACAAACCTTCACCAATGGGACCAGAGTGAGGGCAAGACTTCGTCCACAACTAGTGTCATCTCTAGGCAGGCCAATCCTGTCTCGTTCTCATGGAGTATCCCGCATTACCAGACAGAGCTGCCCTGTAGGATACACCAACAGAGACGGCACATGTGTTGGTGAGTGTGCATCAACAGTAGTTTTACAAATAAGTCATATACAGCATTCAAAAACATCAGCCTTTATTTCAATAAGATTCCTGAGTCTCACATTTACCATCTTGTTATTCTCTGCACAGATGTGGATGAGTGTCTGCTCAGGAAGCCGTGCCAACATGAGTGTCGAAACACAATCGGCAGTTTCCAATGCTCGTGTCCCCAAGGTTACCAGCTGTTACCCAACGGCAGGAGCTGTAAAGGTGAGTTTCACTAAACTGTTCCTAACTACATAACTTTCGTACTTGCTTCTGTTATTACAGCTAACCTCTTATTCCTTTTCTCTACCATTAGACATCGATGAGTGTGTAGAACAAGGCATTCAATGTGGACACAATCAGATGTGTTTTAACACCAGAGGAGGATACCAGTGCCTGGATACGCCCTGCCCTGCATCCTACCAGAGTGGCAGAAGTCCAGGGTAAACTGCATATTCTACATTGTTTAAACACAAACATTAGGCTTAAGATACTGCAGGCATGCAAATATTAGCCGCTAGAAGATATTTTAATGCTGATGTGATGGTGACACTTTCCTCCTTCATGTTGATCTTTTAAAGGACATGCTATAGGCCTTGTTCTCTGGACTGCGCCACAGGAGGCTCTCCTCTGCTCCTGCAGTACAAGCTGCTCACTCTTCCCTCAGGCATACCAGCCAATCACAACGTAGTACGACTGTCAGCTTTCTCAGAGTCAGGTGTCCTACAAGATCGTACATCCTTTACCATACTCGAGCAAGAATCGGAGGTGGGTATGGTGGGCCGTGTGTTTGGCATCAGAGACGAAGCAGGCAGGGGAATAATCTTCACACTGCGGGTGCTTGACAGACCAGGACTAGTGCGACTCAAGGTGCAGGCCACCACCATCTCGCTGCAGGGCCGCATTACCTACCAGAGCATCTTCATCATCTACATCTCTATCTCAACGTACCCCTACTGAGCTGCTGTGCTGCTTTACAGATGACTCTGCCTCCCAGTGGCCTCTGGGTGCTTCTTAACCACAAGGCAATTACACCAAAACCCTGTGCCTTGGACACATTAGATCCTGCAAAGAAGCTCTAAAATACAAGATAAAGAGGACATGGTCAATCATTGGATTTCATGAAGATGTGTACCCTAATCTGTGACTGAAAATATCCAGGATGAGAAGTGACTGACACATGCTGGATGAACTAATTATCTTGTTCATCTTTTGACCAGAAACCTTATCTGGGGAAAATGCCTAGAGTGCCTCTTTCTAATCAATATGTCGTATACAGAAAATGCAGTCTGGAAAAGTGTAATTAATTTGTCAACCAAGCACTGAAGTTATTTACTATCCATCAGAAACGTTAATGTTCTAGTATCATTTAGTATGTGTGTGTGTTAGTTTCAGATGATGAATATCTAATTCTGGGTCATATGTATTCTCATATGAAAATGTGTTTGCAGCCCTCATTTGGAGGTATAAGCCAGTTTTTTTCAACAGCAATGAAATTGTATGTTTTGACAAACAATTGCAGGATTTCGGTTTCCCCCCTTATTTTAATTTATTTAAGCCACTTCAACACGTCACTGGTTCAAACAACCTTCTGTCATGTTTGTAATGACGAACCTGTAACAGTGGCTTGTAGCTATTTATGTTGTGAAAACATAAGTGTGACAGTGTTTTATCTAAAGTGTTTTTGTACTCTTTTATATATTTTTTTTTATCATGTAAAAAAGTTTAAAGGTGCCTTTCTGAATGTACTCGAGTGTCTAAGTGGATACCATTGCCTTCACTGAGGCAGTGATACAACTGGTGCTGCTGTTACAAGTAAAAACAAGAATGTTTTCAGGCAGTTAAGAGACACTGATCACAGAGTTTGACTGCACTTAAGAGTTTGTGCAGTGAGGCGTTAGCTACAAACGCCTTTCCTGCCTTTCCATGACAACATACACAACATTGTCATATTTTCATTTCCACCTTTGGAATAATTTAACAAAATCAATCTTGTGCTGTCAATATACAAACCTGAGGAAGGAAGTTGCATCAGAAGTGCAGTAAAATGTTTGCCCTACTCTTACAGATTGAACAAATAAATCCTTGTTGCTGTAAATGAGTGTCTCATATTTGTAGAAATAAAATGGACAACACTTTTGTAAATGTCTATGTTATTACCCTTCTGCAGTTCTAATTTAACCTTTATTATATTGTAGAACCTGAACTAACATTTGTCAAACAGCATTTTGTAGCTGACAATAATATTTCAACAAAAATGTGCCCCAACATGAGTAAATAACACATTAATCCTAAGATTAGATATTAATCTGACAGTGAACATGAACTGTATGCAAGCAAAATCTTCATGGCATCGTATGAACAAGCATTTTTACTGCAGCTTACTTTAACAGAAATTTTCAGTTAACCCAAAATAATCTTTCTCACTCGGTCTGACTATTTTGTCTACTTATATGTGTCGCTTATTGTTATCTGTTTCTTCAGTGTGTTGAGTGAACAATAACATAAATACAGTAGCTCAGCTGCTACTGTGATAAATATAGCATTGCATATTTGTATGCTTTAAGACTTGTTTGGTTCAACTACATTTAATTATTCTAATATTGACAATCACATCTTTCTTTATCTTCAAAATATCTTCATCTTACTAAAACAACCGTTTGTTCTCCTACCATTAATACCTTTTTTTCTGGTATGACTGAGTCAACAAGTGAAAAACCATGACCCTGTTCATGGATATGAAAATGCACTACAGTAACTACAGTAGTTTAAAGATTACCATAGATTTACTCTGATTGAACCATACTTAACAGTAAACCATGATCTTAGTCATCAGTAACTGGAGAATGAAGCTGAATTAATGTAAAACTAATAGCTGTATCTAAAGGTAAGAAATCAATCTGAAAACATTTGATATGCTTTGGTAAAAGGTCGAGGAATGAAGTTGAGGAAACATTGCAGCAGTCCAATCTGACGACAACAAAAGCATGAGTGCACAAACACAAAACATTTGCCTTCAATCAACTAGAAATCGGTCTCGTCTCTGACCTAGTCCTTGCTGCTGCACTCGTAACTTCTACTGGCTGGTCATCACTGAAGGGAGGTGGGGGTTATATGAAACTCCACACCAGATCCATCATCTCCAGTGCAAGGATTTATACTCAGAAAAGCAAGGAACAATAAAAAGAAGGAAAACTGATACTTAAGGGGGAAAAAATACATTACTGTTTCCAAGAACCTGAATCTTGAAGACTTGAAACTGCAGCGAACACAGGTAGTAGAAGTGAGTGATAAAAATGGACGGATGGATAAAATCTGTTGTGGATTATGTATATTGTATATCATAATATTGATATGTTGTGTATCATGATATAGTAATTATCTGGAAATTCAACTGAGAAATTGTTTATAGACAAAATCATCAGGAGGGAATACTATAACACAGCACTGCTCAGTGATTTACAACACTGCCACAATGCACTACAACTAGAAATCTAAAAGGGGGATAGCTACTACCTTATGAAAAGTATCACAAAATCCATGAACGTTGATAAATTTGGCATAACATGAATAGGTACCATCACTGTTAAGCCTAAAAATAAGACTGAATCTTGATGTTATAAAGTGCCTCAAATCAACAGTCTTTTAAAATGATGTTTTTTGTTCACTTTGGGTACATGTAATCTGGAGTAAATCTATGGTAGTTAGTTCAAGTAATACCTCAGCTGCTCAGCAGATGGAGCAGGTTTTAGATTGTTCTCTAAATTTTTAGACTGACTTTCAGAACTGCTTTGCTTTCAGTGCTGGGTATTGCTGGTCTCTTAGCTGTCATCACTGTCATACATTATGCTGCTGGTTGTAATAACTAAGTTAGACTTAAGGAGAAAAACAAAAATAAAGCAGAGCAGTTCAATCTACTGCTTCAACATTACCCCACTTATAAACAGACACGTGGCTGTTGGCAGAGAAGTGACTACAAAACTGACCTACGTAAACACCTTTATATGGGATTAGTTTACGTTTGGCACTGTTGCCATGTAACTGACAAGGTTGAAAAGTTGATGCATCTCATCTGTAATACATTTTTTTGCAGTTCATTTCCTGGATATGAGTAATAGAGAGGGTCAAGGCGGCCTGAGCTGAGCTGAGCTGAGTGTTTGTGATTGTTGACACCGGTGTTGTGTGTGTGTGTGTGGGAGGCTGCCTGGGGTTGTTTTGCTTTTTGCTGTTTTGGTGATGTGGTCATCTTGGAAGATAGAAGTTACTGGTCACTGTGAATGGACAGTTGACATTAGTGAGTGGATGTTTACATGGTACTCATTGTTAGTAATTTATCAAACACTGGTCAGCTACCATAGTTTTGACCAGCTGTACAAATGTAAAAACCTCCATCATATGATGCTATCATCACATAACAAAATTAATATACTAAATATTTAAATCTTTTTTGTAATATAGACCATAAACAGTTTAACATCATTTTTTCCATGGAAGTAATGACCCCAAGAACAACTTCCTGAAAGGCCTGTTTCTAAACAAACAGCTATTAAACGTAATTCTTTTCAACTATGGTACATGTGAAGCTAATTAAAGCAATCTGTGCTGCATCTTCAATATTTCTGAACCATGAGAAATAAGTAAAGCAGCAGTACCATTAAGACTTCAACAGATACATGTAAATAGAACGAATAGTGGTAGCATATAACATTAAAACAACAAAAAAAAGAAAAAAAAAAGAAAAAGAAACAACATTACTTTCTGAGAAAAACAGCAGGACTGCACACCAAACTGGAAGCGAGTCATTCATTAAGGTTTCGTAAACTTTCACAAATTCCCAGCAACATGTGCAATATAGTGTAAGGCAGACTTGAGGCCTTTTCCTCTTTACTATAAAACACAAAGCATTAGTGGAAATGAATGCTTAAGGCTGAGCGATGGCTACCAGTACCATCTCCCCTACTGCTTTACACAGTCAGGATGTCAGGAGAAATGGGGACTCGCTGTGCTCCGCTCACTAATGAGCACAACACCACTGCCTGTTAGTAGGTATAAGCAATGGAGCTCAGACCATAACCATCATGAACAAATTAAACCTGCAAACAAAAGAATGCTTCAAGTCAAAGTTTTGTCAAACATTTCACAATGTCCTAGATTCTGCCTGATCTAATGCGCCTTTAGAGGCCAAATCAGTCATTGTTTCCCAGCATCACAAAACACTAAAGACGTAAAACAGCACTAATCAATATTTTTATTATGAACAATGACTCAAATTCGTATGCATGATGGGAAAGGTGTCACTCGTGCCGACTAACCCACAGAGAAATACCACGTAATTCTGTTTATGGAGCTATTTGGCATCTTTCAGCGCATTGTTTTGGCTTTATGGCCCACAACTTTACTGTTTTGGTTCAGTCTCACATTGTTCCCAAACACAGCAGGCAGCTCTTTGTAGCAAAAATGTTCTGCTAAACCTATTGTACACTACCTGCTTTGCACCAGGCAGGAGAGACACATAAAGTTAGCGACAAGGTAACGTGGAGCGTTTGGCAGCTGAAGAGTCAGATATTCCCATCAGGAGTTGGTGAAAATCCAAAACTGAGCTAAAAGGAGAAGTAATGTTGGACTTGGTCGGGTGATAATGTGTTCCGTATCTGCTGGATGCATAAATATGCAGCTGTTTGCGAACACTTTTGACATTAACAACTTTATGAGGTGATAATTTATCAATTTTGTGTGCTGCCAACGATTGGGCCAAAACAATCAATTAATCCAGGTAATCCAACAGTTTATAGTCTAATGCTGGTAAATGTATTAGAAGATCAGTCCATCAGTTTATAAGTGATACTGCAGCATGCTACACTCGAGTGTTTTGAATTTGGATGGTGGGTGTCTTTTAAGCATCGTTAATTATCTGTTGTCATGCAACAGCCACAGATAGGCCAAGTTACAACAATACTAGCATGATTTTATTAACTTACGTCATAAAATCATTACATGAGGTCAGTTTTTGTTCAACCAAGAAGTTGAATTAAATTTCCCAAATATTTTTCTTTGACACAGCACAAAGACTGAAAAAGAACACAAACTCTTTTTTTCAGCTGGAACCAGTAATGAACATGAGTAATGCTTCAACGACAGAGGCTTATACTGTCTGTAACTTTGTGTGGGAAGGATGAGTAATTATGATGTGGTGACTAAAGTTAATGGTGAAGCAGTAGGGGAGGATGTGGACAGCTTGACAAGACTCCACAAGCAAGGTCATATAGGACAGTTTTATTTTATTGCCGGATTGTTAAAAATGTCAAGTTTTGAATCATTTCTCTTGCATAGAATCAGTTACTGAAGATAAAGCGGAGTTTTGAGTACTAGTTAGACTGGTCTAATCCCTTCAACAGTAATACGTCCCCTCTGCGTGTGCTTGTGCTCGAGTCCTGCCTCCTTATTAATTCGCACAGGATGAGGCCCGCTTAATGCCAAAAATGTAAATGTAATCAGGCTGCACACTGCAGTTGATGATGTTGGCAACAAGTTTAAAAACCATTAATAGAATTTGCTAGCACACACTTTGTCAACATTACACTCAAGTGTGGAGAGAAATTTATGAAAGTGTAGCGTATTTTCCAGATGACATATTAAGTTTCTCTCCCCATATGGCTGTACTGCCAATAAATGTGATAATCAACGTATGCAGCATGTTCTTACCCAGAGCATTACCCTATGCCCCACTGGAAATTACTTGTGCACAGATGAAAAAGGATGAGATGGTAATATTTACTTGTCGCCATAGCAGCAGTGAAATATACATATATAAAAATCTTAAAAAGTAAGTGAAAAACCACAGAAGTTTGGACCATTCAGAAATGGCACGCAAATGTTCATCTGGGTTAATTTGTGTGTTAAAAACGGAAAGATCATTTGTAATGCATGTGCCCTGACTTTTTTACCTTTGTGTTCTCAATTGCACTACTGTATTTTTTTTGTTTAAAAGGAAATATTTGAATATTTGGTCTGAACATTGGTAGAGGCTCATATCTGGGGCAGAGGTGTCAGAGTGTGCATGAGCTCATGGCAATATGCAAAAACGCCTGTACCAACATGAAATACTGTTTAAACGAAGAACTCCCCTCCAAGCTATCGCCCCTCTCAGTGGGGTAATAAAAAACAATCACACTGTGTGGTATATTCCTTGACATCATTCTTTTCAGCCAGCTTGACAATATTTCCTGCACACGTAAGGGAATAGCTTGCCAAAAACATCAATGAGTTTTGGACCGGTGTTAACCTTTTACAGCCCTGTAGAAGACTTAATATGACTGTCTGTAGAATGTGCAGCCAGTGATATCATCACTGACTGTTACTGGGACAATCTCGCTCTGCCAACCATCCTCAGTTCTCCCTCATTATAAATACCTGCAGACAGGAGATGCAGAACTAAACCAGCTTGTCGATATGCATGGTAAGACTTTCATGTGTTCTAAACATGTTGGCTGAGATGTAGCTGTTGTGCGAGTACATGCGCCTGGTTGAGTTTTAATGTGAGCCAGACACTGACTTCATCACCACAACGCTTACCACAGTAGTTCCATCCATCCTGCTTCCCAGTCCGCCAGCCAAGCCCTGCTTCCTTCCATTACTCCCTGGGACTGCAGATGGGGGGAAAAAAGAGACTAGTATCAAATCCTAACATTTTGTAGCAACGGATGGAAAGAGGTAAAAAGACTACCACTACTGAAAAAAGAGAGAGAACCCACACAGCTTTTTGGTTGCATTCCATAAAGTCTCAAAGCTACTGTTTTGGGTTCGGTTTTACAGTTAATATCATTCACATCGGCCCAGGAATTACGGCAGACCCACTGATGCCAGATTTTCTTTTTCCTCACACTCTCACTTTTTATTCCAAGCAAAATGACTTTGCAGGCTTAAATGCATAAAATCTATTATATAAAAAGGTTCAAGAAAGTTAATGACAATATACTGGTAGCAGTAGTTGCAAATACTGAAGTACATTGAGAAAATTAAGCATACATAACTAGTGTGCAAACTGAATTACATTAAAACCTGAAACTGAATAAAACTATAAACAAAAACAATCTAAAGCTGCTATAATACATACTTTTATATTGACAATGGCTCAAAATTCTATGTGTAATAAGTAAAGGGTTGCTCATAGTGACGAACCCACACATAATTATCACCCGTCTCTGCAGTTTCCCTCAGCTTTACAGAGTTTTATATAGAATTTGAGCTCACAGTTTTGGTTTTCTGGCCAGCAACTTTAATGTTTTGGTTTGCTCTCACCAAATTTAGTCAACACAGTTTTCAGACGCCAGCTGTTTTCATCAAAATAGCTCTAAAAGCCATCTGTCAGCTACTTGTCCAGTGCACAACAGCAGACAGTCAAAGTTAGCGACTAGCTGGTGAGCATAATGAAGCATTTAGCAGCGAAGAGTCAGATATTTCCCCTTGATGTTGGTGGTGAGTAAAACAGAAGTAAAAGGAGAGGGAATATTTCATTAGGTGGACACAAATTGAACAGGGTGAAAATATGTCATGTTGCTTTTACAGCTTGTTTCTGACGCCTCCATGTGACCAAAAAATCAGTTACAGCAGGTTCGAGTAAATGAATAAGCTCCTGATGATATGATCATTGCATCAGCAGCTCTGCAACTTCCCCCTCCACCACCGTGCTAAACATTTGGCAGAGCAAGCAAGTTTGCTGCCCCCTCAGGATATTTCGTGCCTCCTCCATTAGTGGGTCCAAAGCCTCCATTTGCCAGACCTGCAGTTGTTCACTAATCACTCTGCTGAGATTTACTGCCCTGGTGGACAGGTAATTGTCAATCTTGCTCCAGTGATTACTCTCAGACACAACCCATGCTGTGTAGAACTGGTAGTAAAGAAGTACTTTCTCACGCCAAAGCTAGAGGCAGTTACAGCAAGGTGAGCACCGTAGGCTATCTACAAAAATACCACTGTGGCGACGAGCCACATGCTACACCGCAAGATAAAATAAGACCATGTTATGTAGAAGATAAACTGTTCCATGAATATCATTTTTCAGATTTAAACTCTCGGGTGGGGTCTTTGTTATAGAGATGCAGCGTCTGAGAATAGCAGTGAAAATCAAGGATCGCTATCTGGGTAAATGGCAAAAGACCTTTCGTAGATATTTCACAGATATCCAACAGATTTATGCTGCTTTAAAAGAATAGATCATGCACTGTATGTAAAACAGAGAAAAGACAGAACCCATGCTCTAAACTTGAAAAAACATGAACCACACTTGTGTTCCCTGTTTTCAACCAGATGCCTTGCTAGCCTACGTCTGTAATCACAGAGCAGTAAAATGACTTTTTAAAGTTCAAGTTGTTCCCTTTAAGTGTTGTTGACAGCTGTTCTAGGATCTGCAGACGTTTGTGACACTAGTGTTTCTCATTTTCAAGATAAGATTTAATACACAAATACCTTCAATACATCAACACCAGCAAGTTGAAACTGGCTTAGTACAACACTCCCAACACCTCATTCACAGCTCTGGAATGGCACAGGCAGCAGAGTAGAGATGGAAATATCATAGTCATAAATAGCAGAGAGACACAGAGGTAAAGGGAAAGCCAAAAACGGCCCTGGCAGTGTCTTGATCCTCCCACACAGTGGCTATGGAGTAACTGTGGTCATGACTTTGAATGACCTGTTGAGTAATGATTCGACTCAAGAGGAGATGTCAAATCTCATCAACAGGAGACTGCATTTCAGATATTAACAAAGATTTTAAATCAATTATAGCAGGTATTGTTCATAATATTGTATACGTATTTATGCTTAAGGATTAGATACAGTAATAATCTTCAAAGATTCTATTTATGCAACATAACAGCTGTAGCTGCAACCGGTTATTTCCAGCTTCTGATAAGAAGTCAGACACTAAACAGATCCACATATCTGTGAAGGGAACATAGAGCGAATTGCAGGCTGACATCACAGGATATACCGTCTATATAACTACAAACACAGAATTACCTCACAACAAAAGAATGAGCCTTTATGGTAAAACTAAAAAGGAGTCCAATAAAGACATGTTCTACCACTTCTAAGACTTACTCAGTGTGGTATATTTTTTAGCAGAAATTTTGGAGGGAACCAAAAGACAGCATCCCACGCTATGAACGCTGTTTGTCTTGGCAGAATCATCATTAAGTTATCGTCAGTCCAACATTCACATTTTCTGCTTTGGCTCCGTTTGACAGTTTATGAGTGTCTAGGATGTATTAGATCAGAGTTTTTCTTCCTGGAATTGAGAGCGCTGGTGGCTGGCTTCCAGAGAGACGTGACCTCCAGTGGTGTGACCCCAGGAAATGGGGTGGTACTGGGGGTGGGGGGCTGAATGCCATCCATCACAACCAGTAGTGCCCTGCGACATCCTGTGGAGCACTGCTACAGTGTGCTTTCCTCTCAGCACTGACCATTTCATGCTTCTTGAAATCCAATACATACTTATATTTAGCTTGTCCTCTCTACATTCTACAACACAGACTGAGCCAACAAATGCCCATGACTTTAGAATGAGACATAACAATTCATGGCTGTACTGTCCCAGGCAACAAACTGTAACTGCTTTGCTGTTTCTTTGTTGTTGCAAATAACCCTTGGAGATAAGTGACCACAGACATGAGCTGCAAAAAAAAGTAATCATAAATGGAAGTCAGCTGTGGATAATAAATCAAGACACTCAGGAAATGATGTTGGAATTTTATATTTTAAAAAGACCAGTGAATAGCTATGGCTAGTGCCGAGAAGCTTTCATCAACTCTATCATCTATCAGGGTCAGCCCATCAATTGTAAGCACCAGAGGATCATTTGAAAAGGGAGACACAGTCTATTGCACAAAGTGTGTAAGCAAGTCCTTTTTACAGCTGCACACAATGTATTTACTGTGTCCCCTTTATACATGTCAAGACACTGCACACTCCAGGTAAAGCCATTTGTTTGATCATATTTGCAGCCACCAGAGCAGCTGAGGAGCTAGCACTTGAGTGAATTACACCTCAATAATTGTGGAACATTTGGCATGTGCAATATGTTATCTGGCAAACTATTCACATCTGTTGGTGAAATCTAAAGTTTTGATCAAAACTTGGATGAGCAGCATCCTTCCAAAACAGAAATTACCACAAATGAGCTGCAGTGTAGGTTTAGGACATACAGTCAGTCATTTAGGGGAACAAAGTCTAGGCTTGGCTTTGCCACCGTGGTTGAGACATGGCAAGCCTTGTACAACCACACACCATACAGGGACTGAAGGGAATTTTTTTTTTGTCAGAAACCGAAAACCTTCAACACTGTTTTCATGTAGTTTCAGATGATTTGTCCTAATTTCAGAAAATCAGAGAGGTAGGCATAATTTTCAGAGGGTTGACTCGTTGCCGTATAACAGGTGCTGTGGCACAAAATGTGACTTAAAATATGAATTCCACATAAAATATTCAGCCTCTGCTGCGAGACAAGCCTCAAAAGTAAAAGTAATGTTTTTGTCCCTTATAAAAAGGCAAAATCAATAAAATATTAGTCTAATATTTGGAGTTACCTAATCTGGATTCTTGGATCTTCTGGATTGGTTAGAAAATCAAGTTACCACAGATGCATCTTGGGGACAAACAGCTTATGTTATTATAATATATTCCAGAGTTAGTCAGTACATCCCAACTTGGTAAATTATATTGTAAGCACTTTTCCTCCCATATCACTGGCTTAGTTTGAAAATCACTGGATCAGAAACTTTGGCAGAGTTGTGAGCACTAGTTAAGCCAGTCTGCCGCAATTCTCACCTTTGCTCAAGCAGCAAAAGCAGACTATGATTCTTATCAGGAGACTTTTAAAAGGTCCAGAGAGACATTGTTCCCCGTTTTACTCATTACTGAGAACAAAACAAAACTGTAAACTGTACGGAATTTACAGCGAAGTAGATTGCCACAAGTCCAAATTGTCATATTTCACACAGAAAACTGGCAGACTTTGATCAGTCTGTAAAACCTGATACAGAACTGTTTTTGCCAAAGCTCGCTGTACCATCTCCGACAACTTTACTACCCTAATTGGTTTTCATTTTGCAATGAAGGCTTTCCTGAAGCAGAGTCTTCTGCATTCTTTTAATATACACCACGGATGCTGACACAAGCCTTGTTCTTTTACAAGCTCCATGCTGGTTAGTACAGAGTTCCAGCTCCAGTAAGGCTGAGAGTAAAGAAATTCAAGCTGATTTTCTGCATGTTTAAAGAAACGGAAAGTTTTAAGTGTAAGACTAAAAACAAACAGGTCAAGTACTCTGACCTGACTTTTACTTTACACTCTGGTACATTCCACTAAAATGACCTCATAGAGGACAGCAAGCCTGGAAAGCAATAAAATCTGTCTCACTGGAGATGACTTTTCCATCAGCTCTCCGGCTTCATTGTTCAGGGCCGAGGTTCAAACGTGCTGTCTGTGACCCCTATGGCAACTCCAAGGATAGGGGCAATAGGTCGTAACAACTTACACTACTTACTGTAGGTATAAACTCTCACATTTTATACTCATAACATTATAGTCACTGCGGGCTAACTTTACAGCGCTCTACAGGTTAAAGATTAGCTACCACATGCCAACAGTTTAGATGCACAGGAAAAGAGAGACGATTACAAAGCAGTGAGGCTGTTATCTGTCAAAAGAATATTGAGAATGGGAATGCAAGAATCACTCTCAAAAACAACATTTCCTATAAAGCGTATTAAGTGTTTTTTGTTAACTTTTGTGAGCAAGAAGTATTAAAAGCAGGCACAAAAAACGTCAGGCTTCAAATCAAAATCTCATGGCACAGACATAGCATATTTCTAGTACTAGCCTTTGTTAACTTTACACAGACCGGCAAGAACATTCTGTTCTTGAGAATTTTTAGGCATTTTAAATTTTTTTATCTACAAAAATGTCTATATTATCCCTGCAACCTACTGCCACTGTATTGACCAAAACTGATATATCACAGCATAGTGTGCATGGACCACATGTATTTTTTCTTGCCTACCTTTAAACAAACAGAAAGTAGAACTTGAGACATATTTTTTTGCCTGTTTGCTTATTCACAAAATACATTGACATTAACAACTGCCACTGACATGTTTACAATGCATGAGTGTAGGTCTGGTTTCAAATGTGGGGGGAACACAGTGAAGTCAGGGATTCTTTTACCACAGGAAAAAAGAAAGAAAAAAACATGTGATTGCTGTTTACTGTATGTATTTACATTTATGTTTGCCTTTATACTAATGTTGACTTTCAGGCTGTGTAAATTCTATATTATAAATGCACTAACTCTACTGAATATCACTAGGAGCACTTTTGTTTATTTCTCTTGCTTTCACTGAAAGTTAAATTCTAGCATTATTTTAGGAATCTGATGTAAGATCACAATGTCATAAGTCAAACAATTTTTTTTTAACCAGACACATGTGGTGGAGGGAAAAGTAGTTTTTTCCACACTGAACAGTGTTTTTCTTCTGCTCTGGGTAGTGTCTGAAACGCTTCCTCACTGAGGTTTGCTTTGCTTTGGACTGGTGTGTCAGTCCATGGTGTTTTGCATGTGGAAGAAGAAAAGGCACATGCAAAGGAAAAGGAACAGCCAGTCAGACAGCTCATTCTCAGCGATTTCCTCTGACTCTAACTCAGCATGCTGAATATGTCAAACAGCTACTGATAGGGACCATCTAAAGCCAACAATGTTGGACAGACTACAAAAACTACAAGTGATTGTCAGTCAAATGTGGCCAAACTGACTGTCAGCTTGATGTGTAAGAATCCTTACCTCAAAGGAAAAGAGGAAGCTGGGTTTAAGAATGCTTAATAAATCAGGTTGCTACAGAGAGTTGGCAATAACAGGTTATTTAAGTGCCTGGAAATACACTGACTGTGGTTTGTGAAGTAGCTGTAAAACATACAGTAGATAATAATTCACTTACATCACAATAGGGATATTCAGCCAGTGTAGAGGATTGTGTAAGGTTTGATGGCAGAGGTCCAACATTATCTGCGTAATATATAGACATAAGCAGAGAGGATGCAAACTTTGGACTGAATCTAGAGTCAGTAAATTAGCCAATCTGGCCTTGTGCCTAATCACATTAAAGATAAATCTGCTGTAAACATTTAAGGTTGTATGTTGATATAAGACTCAACACCATTTACATCATCTGGGCAGACTGGACAGACAGACTAGTGTAATAATGTCTGTCTGGGGCTTTGGCCTTTTAATATGTAATGCTTAGCCCGGCCAGTGGAAATAGCTGACTAAATACTGGCAAAACTGTCAAGACTAAATATTTGCTTGAGGTACATGGACGTTATGACAGACAAACATTAGGTAACTGTTGTTATTCTCTTTTTATTTGAGGTATTTAGACAGAGAGGTAATTTAAAATGAGCATAATGCTCAGAACTTAACATAATCTTCAAGGTAAAGGGTCTCCAGTTGTTTTCTCTGTAATTGAGTAACTCGGTAATTAACAGACTGTGTTCTTCTTCTCTACAAATGGGGCTATAATCAAGTATGGCATCTACCATAAATAGCCACACAAATGAGAGCTAAGGCTTGATTAAGTGTCTGACTACAGCAATGTGCAGAACAAAAAAGCTTTTGAGTGAATATTTAGCAAACCACTACCTTAAGATCATCCAGGCAGGGGTACAGGAACGGGGCTTTTGGAAAAGAAATCTGCCTGATTGCGCTGGAGGAACAGCTAATGTTATAAAGTTTTACTGATGAGACAATTCAATCGACAGGCACCCTATTGTTCCAAAGTGAAACTGGCTGCCAGTTTTACGAAGGGAAACCAATAAAATGTTTCATTTGAATGGTGTTACCGGATGAATGTAACTTTTGAATAGTTTCAGCAGGCATTTTATGTCCCATCGTCGAGTCCTCACCAATGACATGTGACATTAACGATCTGTCAAATGGACAATAATTATGACTAAGTGCTCTGCCACGTGGAGGAAATTAAACAATTGACACTCTCAAATGGGCGCTGCACACATCCATCTGCAGGGAGCCAGTGGCACAGAGGTTTCAGTAGTGAACAGTGCACACTTCAGATTTGACCCCAGTTTCACATTATGTCTTACACAGATGAACATGCATTTGCCAGGGGCTCCAACCAGGAAAGTTGGGGGGAATCAGAATAACTTTCCCAGGCCTTCATTCAAGTGGAACCCAAACAATCAATTATTGCTGTAGTTTTGTCCATGCATCTTCTCTATTTAGCTCAATGATCTAACCAGGTAAATAAAATCCAAGGGTCATCTCTTTCATAATCATGGCTGGAACCGAAGAGGTGGAACTGAAAGACCAGCTTACGTGTACAGAAAGTTTCCAAGGTACATTTCCAAACTAAACAGACAAAGATTGCTGGTGTTCAAAGTGGGAGTGCAGAGCTGGTCTTCTGTTGTAGTCTGACCTTACAGTACAAAGAGCCTGCAGACACTCTGCCAAATTATGAGCTCAACACTGGCCTCTGTGAGCAGCTTGCGCTGAGAGGATACTAACTGTACACATGTGTTTGTTCAGAAGTGTGGGACTATTAAGCTTGTCTAGTTTTCTGATGTGGTCCAGGAAATGCCTCACTGCTCCACTTAAGCCATGTTTAGGTTATAGCTGTAAACATTTTGCAGCCAGATGGTATAAGACCCTTATAAAAATCTTTCCGAAGGCATCTACTCATTAACTATATAACTTGAAATCATATAACGTCACTGTAAGCTGTAGAATCTAATAAACTAAGGAAGATATCGTCAGTTCTCCATCAATAGATCATTTCTGAAAGTCTGATGATATTTAATTATTATTTCAGTCTCCAGCAGACATTGATTCTTTTAATGAATGATCCGTGAAGATCGAAATAATTCTCTACTTTGGCAGCTGAATGCAGGCGCAACACAATTTGCAACACATTATCTCGTGCAGTGGAAAATACAACTCCCATTCTGTGGTTCCTTTGGTTTTCTCCTGTGAAATTGGGGGTCTGTCTTTGGAGTAAGGGCAGGGAGCATGCTTTAATCTGGAAAATATTACTGGGGGTGGAAGAACATGGGAAACAATAACACAAGGAGGAATCCTCTTCCATCCTCTGGGCTCTGTTATTGGGAGATATGCTTTAGTCTGCAATTTTAGCTCACCACAACTACCCGCTTGGCCCCCATTTTCTGCTACTCTTTTTCCACCTCCCTGTAAAGTGGGGTTTTTGTCTGGGGGTGACCCATGAAGTAGAATGACTGGAAAGCGGCACAGGAAAAGGGCTAATCCATCAGGTAACAGTTTGGGAATTCAGCACTACAATAACTTGGCTTTGCAGTCGTTTCAAAGATGAATGTTCATTCAGCTTTGAGCCTTCAGGTGATTCTACCATCCTTCTACCAGCAGAGTTGTAATAGATGACACTGGTGTGTTATGAGGTTTTGCCGTCCTGCATGGAAAGCCCCGTGGTCAGTCAAGGACTTCCTCTTCACACATGGAGAAGTAATCAAAACACAGAGGCAAATGGAGCAAGTAGGTCTTCCTTCAAAGCAGAATGATTCCCTTCTGTTTTTGACATTGAGACAGCCAAAGCCCTCCGGCACCTGATTAACTACTGTTTTCACAGAGGAAACCATAACAAATGATTTGTAAGCTGTTGTCTAACAAAGATCACCTCAGGGACAGTAAATGGAACATCTAATCTGCATTCTCTTCCTACTGAGATGAATTATGTAAAACACCTCATAAAAAAGGTGAGGCTACTGACGGTGGAAAGTTGTACTACAAAACAATTCAAAACAGTCCCGTCTTTAATGTCTTCATGGAAATTATTGAATGCCAGTTGATTGTTTGCATATTTGTGGAAGTGGCACAGTCACGAAGGTCCTTACAAGTTTAACAGAGGTGATTTGTGCTGCAAATCTGCATATGAGGGAAGTCTGGTTCTGGTAGGCCTATTTTAGGAAGCTACTGTGCACTAAGGTGGCAGAAAAGTACTAAAACAAAACTTTGCTTATTTGAGCAAGAAGGATCCAAGACAAACAGTCTGAAGCTTCAAAGTATAGCCCTACTGGCTGTGTGGTCTGTTTCTCCCTATGTAACCATATTATACTCATAAAAGCTCTTACATACGGCCTTCTAAAGTACGCTGAACATTTAGGTCACTTGATTCACAAATAATACTGAACAAAAATGCTGGCCGGGTGTCCATGCATGAATAATTCTTGGACGGTTACTGCAAGAAGCATGTTGATGCATGTCAATATTATAACCTGGTTAGAATAACTTGGATAAACTTGAAGTCTACCTCAAAACTTAATTAAGACATCACTTATTCCAAAATTAAATGCATAGTTAAGATTGCATTTTGATGTCAGCAAAAATGGCTATTTTTTAGTGCCAGTATTGAGTTTGTTTTCCCTCTACTATATCAAAAGGACCATTTGCACATGCAGTGAAGGTAGCTGGCAGCTGAGCCTTCTGTAAATTGATGCAGGTTGCTCATTCAGTCTGAGAGGGATACCATACTTGGAACAAGAATGTTATGAACATTAGCTTAGTCATAGAAACAGGAATACTCAGTCATAGAGTCTCATATTAACAACTTAACCTTAACTGGTGTATGACCAACTGCCAGTTTTAGGATTTCAGGATCAAAGGAATTTATTGAGCATTGAGCATTTTACAGCAAATTTCATCCGGGAGGGATTCCATTGCTCTTACCAATGAATTACATTCATACAGAATTGACAGTGCTAGGACTAAATCAACTATTTGTCTATCATTTGAGGTCAAACTACCATATTGTAGATGTGAATTACAATGAGAGTCTACAGCCATGCTAGTGGCTCTATGTGCCTGTAGAGAGAGTGACTTGAGCTCAATGCTAATGTCGCTAACGAGCATGCTAACAAGCTCACAATGACAATGCTAACATGGTGATGTTTACCATCTTAGTTTAGGATGTTAGCATGCTAATATTGCTAATTAGCACTAGTACAGCCAAAGCTAATGGGAATGTCTGAATTGGAGAAGGAGGTTGCGCTTCAACAATGAGATTATCAGTGGAGTGCTAAACCCAAGATCCAGTGAGCATGTTCCAAAAATATAAAAAGGTAGCACATCTCAAATTTTCTTTTCAAGGAGGACAAAATAATAACATTTCACTTGTTTATTTAGCTCACATCACAATAGAAAAACGCTTACGCGTTTCGTCCCAGAGCCTTCTTCCAATGGGAATGTGATTAGTTTAGCAAATATTTAGTCTTAAACCAAAGTTGTGTACAAAATTAAACTTTGACCTGATGATAATGCTAGGTGAAAAGTCAGGTGATTGCAAAAGACCCCCCTCATCCTAAGGGGGACATGAATATCTGTAGCCTAACAAATCCATAGTTGTTAAGCCAACCTCATGGTGACGCAGCAGAAAAACTGTGATAAAATCATTAGGATTCAACCTCTGGCAACCATGAATGTCTATACAAAATTTCATGGCAATCCATTCAATTCAAATAGGCCAACTACTATCCATAAAACCATGCTGCTAGCATGGCTCAAAACTTTACTTGTGCATCATGCTTCATTTGAAATCTGAATTTCATGAACTAATATATCGTTACAGAACAAACTTGTCCAATTCCCCATGCTCAGAGAGACGCAGCCTAGAAATGCTGGCCCCTTTTGTTCAGATTGTGCATCGAACCCAAAATCCACTGCATGCCAGTCACTTGTTTAATGGTGTGTTTATATGATCCCCATCAACTTGTTAAATGTGGAAATATCATGTGAGCATGTTGTATTTGCCAGGTGTTTGTATTCAGGTGGTCAGCAATCACTGGTAAATATATTAGATGAAAGAGACCAATTAAAAAAGGCATAAAATCCACTGTTATTGTTGGAGGCCTGAATATGTTGTTAATCACTACACAGGATGTTACATCATTTAAACAGTTATACTTCTGCTTTCTTAATATTAATCTGTGATATTTTCCACTGTATAATAGATGATTATTTTTCTTATACAGTTATTTTCATAGTATTACATTAAGTTGAGGTATTGAGGAATTTGCCAACATTTGCCGCTGGGATTAAGTGTTTTGTCAGCTGTTCGAGGTCAATGATCCAGTTGACAACTTGAAAATGTCTGATTTCACAAGTTGTCAAAGCCTATCAAATGCACATCAGTCTTGGTCTGTATGGTGGCAGGAACTCATGGTAGTGGGTATTTGGGAAGAAGGCATTGGCTCAGCCTGCCAGCATTCAGTCCCCAAAAGCTTCACAAAAATAGTTTGTTAAATGCCACACAGCAATGGCCTTTGTTGGTTTTATTTTATTTATTTGTCTCCGTGGGTAACAAATTGAAGGGAAAACCTGAATAATGTGTGTAAAATCACAGTCTCAACCCTACTGAACGCTTATGGTTGATTTTGGACCACCGTGTTAGACAGCACTCCACACCTTCATCAAAACACCTGCATAATCTATGCAGAGGAACACTGAAGCTATTCTGGAGGCTTATGTTGGCTCAACACCCTTAGTGATGTTTTTTTTCCACCCAATACTAGTACACTAAAAAGCCAGGGGCTAAAAGGAATATATTAAAAGGTGTGTTGTAATCCTGAGCCAATTAACAGAGTAACTGATTAGCCTAATATATTTAAAGTCTTTGCAAAACAGTTAAGATTTATTGTTCACATGCAGCAGATTCAATATTTATGGCACGGTCACACAAACACATGGTTTGTTGTAACACGGAGATGGAAAAGGCCACACTTGACTGAATTTGGTCACATAAACTGGAGCGAGTACTCCCTGGGAGTTTCAGGTCAATGGCTTTCACTTGGAAACCTGCTCATTAAGTGAGATTTTTTAAAAATAAAAAGCAAAGATGGATAAAATTGAGAACAAAAGACACAATTCACGGATCAGTTTTGATTAGTGTATTTCCCTTGTTCATTACATAAAGTACTCAAAGATGCCAGGAATCAGATTTTTGATGAAAGCAAGACAAAAGATTCATCCCACCATGCTGTTCTTTTAGAATCATACTGATTGGGGTGCTAAAATTTCAAGTCAAGAGTGACCTATTCTATTTGATGCTAATTGGCAAAGAGAATGATTCTATTATGCGCAGTGGATGCTTTTTATATGCCTTTTATCTATGGAATATTGAATACAGGTGTGCTTGAAACTAAAGTTTTATACTTAGTGTTGTAGATCCTTACTGAAAGTGAAGTTTGGATGTACATTCTTGCGTTTACATCTGTCATGTATACTATTTACAATAAGGTGATAAAGCAAAATGTAATCACTGCACAAAAATTATTTCGGAAAATGTTAAGTGATACCTATACTAGTCCAAGACCAGTCCTCATACATAATGGAAGTATTATTTTTGCACTGCTGTACTTCCTATTGGTTTCCTCACACAGGAAATTATCAAACAGAACTGCTCACACAGGCCTGAGAGTCTATAGAGTCCCATTAAGAACAAAGACATACTGTATTCTCTGATGAGATTATTTGCACCAAAATTTCTCAGTTTAGGTTTTCAACACTTACACTATTCAAATTTTGCAGACTATTTATGATGTCCAGAAATTTATGGTGTCTTCCAAACAATGCCTCTCTAATGCTACTTGGGTCAGTTTCAGGCAGTCTGGTATAGCACTATAGTAAGAGTGTTAAAAGTTGGGCTGAGCTGTGGGCTTGGGGGTGTCCCTGCTGCCATCAGTAATTCCATAAAACAGCAGGGAAATGAGCTATGGTCTACCCTGAGCCAGGGTGCCGTGACAATCATTCCCTAGGTTGTCCTTTCCCCAGGACATCAGTCATTAAAGCTAGCAGACCTAAACCTAAATATACAGCTACAGAATGCACCTTGTTCTCCACAGGCCAGTGGCTGACAACAGAGAGAAAGAGGCTCCAGTTCCTGCACTGACCTGATTTTACTCCATTTCATACCTTACTTGGAGGATGACTTGTTCAAAAATTATATTTTTGCCTAATAAATGTCCATGAAGATTTGATGGAGCCAAAAAGATGACATTATAAGAATGACTCCTTCTGCTATAAAAACAAACCTGTCACATAAACATGTGGGATGACCATATTCACATAACGGAGCCATTAGCTCCAAGTGTGACACGCAGATTCAAACTTTCTCTGCTAAGGATGCCCTGTTGGCATCGTAATTTAATGTATTTGTATCACAATTTCAGAACATAGTGTACCAAGAACATTAGGCACCTAGTGGGCAGTACATATTGCATTGAATGTGTCATACGCAGTAGTCTCTACAGTTCAACAGTTTTGTAGGGACTTCTTTGTATTTGCACAAGCGATGGTCATTGAGCAGAAAAAGTAGGTCAAATATGCTGCTGACATAATCCACACAGAGAGTCACAAACTTTGCTGAAAGCTGAGTTTTTTGAAACCTGAACTCTACTACTGACAGCCCCGCCGATGATTGAGCCATACATGTTTTCCATGAAAACTCCGGGACTCTCCTGTATTACTACTCTTTCCTCCCGAGTCTATGACAGGCCATAAGGCTGCCACCCTTGAAATTCAGTCATGTATAATACCCATATAGAACGATAATATTTTCAAGTGTTTCCTATATAAAACAGGCCTTTATTTGTTTTTCTATCCTGCTTCCATGGATCCCAAATCACAGCACCTGTTAAGAAGCCTTTACCTAGCAAGTATGTTCCTTTGGATTCTTTCCAAATGATGTAAAGAAGGCTGTCTTGTAAAACATGTCTGGAAACCATACGGTAAATCTTTGGCATTCCTGACAAATAGGTACTGTAACCTTGATCTTTAAATTCCATGGTACAAGGCATGATGTCAAATGTAATATATGTAGGACACTGAGCTGATTTAATGCTTGTTAACAAACAAGCTGCAAAAGGATGAACAGGAAAATACTCTGAATCTGTAGTATCTCCACAAATACCGGTTAGTCACATACTGCATATGGCCAAATCTGCTTAATGCTGTTTGCAGATCCAGCACTATTAGCAATAAATTGTTAAAATCACTGTGTGATTTACGTTGTGTGAATTTCAGAGGAGGCCACACAGGCTGCTCATGCTTTCAGCATCAGACTAATGGAGTCTGAATGAAATCCTTTTCCTCTGAATTCTCACACGTTCCATATTTACTGGTCTCATTTGGTGGTTTCTGCAACAGTTGGGGTGAGCTTGACAAAATCCTGAGCCAGTCCCATTCTTTCCACTCAGATCATAAAACTCAAAATTTTCCTCCCAACAGAACAGTCCTTGTAGGTCTAGCCACCAGGCACAGTGCGTCCTACACAGCAAGGCCATGGAATAATTAAGCTAACTCTTTCCATGCCACATCACAGAAGAATATAATAATATATTGATTATTTGTTACAGTATAGCCACACAGAATTAATGTGGGAAAAAAAGGCCAATTACAGCAATGATTTACAAAAGTGATTTCACATTTTGAAGAGGCTTGTCAATCAAACATGCAAAACAAACAGCAAGCAACAGTAGGCCAGGGGTGGCAAGGTCAATATAGGTCACCAGAGAACCATCCATCATGGCTGGCAGACAGGGAGACATGCTGGCCTTGTACATACCCGTGTTTAAACAAAGGTCACTATGGTGGTCTCACACAGTTAGGCACTCATATTAGGTACCCACTGACAACCAAAACACAATCTTGTTGTAATGGTCACACGGAGTGAGTTGAATATTGTGGGACATATATCTCAAAAGTGAATTATAGCTTTAGTAGTATGAACAGTCTTCATAGCCAGTAAAAGGCAGAGAGGAACAACACTGCCAGCAAACATTTCAAACTTTTCAACAAATTGGCTTTGGAAATGCAGAGGGAGGAAGGGAGGATAGAAATGCATTCAACACGTTTGTTAGACCTCAAGGATACTCACAATGCGTTTTGGTGAGTAATAGTAGCAAGCCTAGATATTATTAAGGTCAGGGATGGCAAACTATGCTTTACTGAATATCTTTATTCATTTTATCATTTTGTACTATCTACCCAATTCTGATCAGGCTTTTATGATTTTATGATATTTTCTTACCACTCAGGTGAACCCTGTTCGTCATAGTGAAGTTGAAATTTGTCCAACAGTACGTTATGTTCTTATTCAACTGGTAACAAATTGTACTCAAAACAGAAGCTTTACTCCTTTTAATACCAGATGAACTGGTAAACGACCAGACACCTTTCTCAACATGCTCATTCATTCACCGACATAGAAACCCATCTGTGAAACATTTCCAACATGAATCCACTTTCCATGAGCTCCCCCGTGGTGCAAGCAGCTTTAAAATGCATTGATTGGTTACTATTTCAATATGGGAGGAACATTTTCCCCCTGACATTTTTATGATCCTATGTTCCTCCACCTGCTGAGGATTAGAGATGGAAAGAGAACTAATCATTGCACCAACACCGTGGTTTTGGATGAGACCCAATGAGTCACTCAAACACTCAACAAGATTCAAAAGCAGCTCGACTTCCCGGCCGCTGAGTAAGAGCGCCATTCATCAGTTAGCCACAAAGTCAGCTGCAGTTGTCATTTAATAGAGGAAAGAGCATAAGAATAGCAAGAACAATTGAAAAATACTGTGCCAGTTCTGTATAACATGTGATGCATGGGAGTTAGTGTTGCTTTGATCAAAAGTCTCTTTAAGGGATTAACTTGTCAAATATGTGACCGGTCCTTCAGTCTGGCTTAATCTTAGATGTTATGAAATAAATTTGTCCAGTTCTTTCTGCTCAAGGACCTTCTGCCAGGAACTTTGTCTCATAAACCTGGTTGCACATTTTCGCTGTGTGATCAGGGGAAACATTTAGACAGTTCTATTCATTTTAGGAAGAAATGGAATCAACGTGGAAGAAATCGGTGGCTGGCTGCCTTCAAATATCAAACCACACATGGTCTGAACAAAGAAATCATACATTGATACATGAAACAAATATATTCCTTCATGTAATATCCACAAGGACTATGTTTACTGTAGTGATGAGGCTCTTCATTATACATGTTTAATTCTTGGAAACTGCAGCCAGCTGTTGTTTTCACTGCAGCTGGTTGAATCTTCAGCACTTTGTAATTTACAATATTTTCTTTCAGTTACCATTATGTTATGCCCTGAGGATGTTCCAGCAACTGCCATTAGAAAGGTTAAATTCTACCCATTGCAAATAGCTTTTCAAATCTTTGGTTAATAGTGCATGGGAACTAAGTGGAAGTATGATTGTTTCATGATTGGAGGATTCCTTGATAAAAAACGATGAATGAATGCAAACTGTATAGCAGTCTGGATTTTAGAGAACACTTTAAAACAATACCATGGAAAATACTGTTTGTATATATAAATAGTTGCACACTGTATGACTTCAACTATTGACTCGTGAACATTTGGAAATTTTAAGTTGCCTTTTAACAGCTGAATAAATGGCTAATCGTGTAATTGCATAGTATTTCACACCTTCATTAAAGTGATAAAGCTGAAATATTGGTACAAAGTAAATAAGTGGTGCAGTAAATAGAGACATGCAACTCATTCTCATTCACTCATTCTTTCCTTTTACTATTTTATATACATCCCAACATTTTTAGAGTTTATTGTTAACACACATAAAAGTTAGTCACCATCTGTAACATATTTATTGTTTATACAGCACAGGGGAGAATCACAAATCCTGTTCACTGTAAAACAAACCCTATAGCCAAACATAGACATTTATTACACACAAAGCCACAATAAAACATTGAGGTGATTGTTTGCACAGTCTTTTGGGATATACTGTAGCCTATGAGAAACTGTAGCTCGACAAGATGCCTAATTTTTAGTCTGGCTAGTATCTTGGCTCTAGTGATGGAAGTCAGTTGGTCTGTCACTTGGTCAGGTCCACCACTTCCAGACTGCAATTTCTCATCAACTACTGGATGGATTGCCATAAAATGTTGCAAAGACATTCATGATGCCCAGAGGATGAATCCTAGTGACTTTGGTGATCACCTGACTTTTCCTCTACATGAGGTTGGCATGTGGTTTCAAGTGAAATGTCTCAACAACTGTTGGATGAATTGGTACAGACATTCTTTACCCCATCAGTATAAATTGTAATCACTGTAGTGATCCACTGACTTTTTATCTAGTGCCACCATCAGGTCAAAATTTCACTTTGACCAATACTTTGGTTTATGACGCTAATTTATTATATCGTGATAATGCCCTCGACATGTATAATCTTGATTACAAGAGATTGTGACCAAATACCTGCAAAACTACTACTACTACTACCACTACAAAACTAATAACTTTACCATCAGCCCCCGCTGTACTTTGTGTTTTGTGTAGTAAATGTTAGCATGTTAACATGCTAAACTAAGATGGTGAAGAGGGTAAACACATCAGCTTAGCATTGTCATTGTCAGCATCCTGACGTTAGCATTTAGCTCAAAGCACCACTGTACCTAATTACAATGTCACAGAGCTGCTAGCATGGCTGCAGGCACTCAAGCCCAATTCAAGGTTGACACATCTGTGTACGCGGACAGCTGGAGACTTGCACACAGACAGCAGACATGCACACGCTTCTATACATACTATAATCGTGGGTCTGCAACTGCAGACACATTCCACACATGTGCACTAGAAAACAAGGTGGTGACCTCATAACAGCAAGAGGAAGAGTTTGGTGTATCTGGCTGAACAACAAAAAAAAGAAGTAAGAAGAAAATTGTGTGTGACAGCTTAATGAGAATAGGACCAAGGAAGGGGAATACATTATAAACATACAACACACGAAACAAGTGTCCAGTATGCTTTTCTAGCATATCAGCAGTCAGTGCGGGTACTTTCGAGTAAACTATTAAATATTAAGTAACCTCAGTGGAAAAATGAAACCAAATGACAACATTATTGGCTGGGCAAAAACTATATTACGCTCATTGAAAACAGAAAGACAACACAAAAACAACAGCCAACAGCCAAGGCAACAGTATCCAAAGCCAAGTCTTAGCTTGAGAAATTTATAGAGCATTAGCAGGACTGTCCACACTCTGACATGACAATGTGTTTCATATCCACTTGTCTAATAAGCACATGGACTCAAGTGAGTACACATCTGCCTTTGAAGTTATTACGTAATTATCGCCTAGCAAGATGTAGTTCAAGTGTGCTGCTCTACACAGAGAGATCCAGCAAGATTTAGACATCTCACCTTCAGGATATAAACCAGGGTCAGCAGTTGCTCACCGAGACCTGGTCTAAGTCAAACACCTGAATCTGCTTCCTATCTGTCAGCCTCTTTCCGTCTCTCTCGGGCCAAGTGTTCATTCATGCCTAATTAGGATCTGATCAGTGTAACATCAGTAAAACCATCCAGTCCCAGCCAGAAATAGTGGTAGTGGTGGTGAACCAGTGGCCAGGGGGCAGGGGGCAGGGGGTTGGAAATTTGAGTAGTTTGTGTGTGTGTGTGTGTGTGTGTGTGTGTGTGTGTGTGTGTGTGTGTGTATGTATGTGTGTGTGTGTGTGTGTGTTGGGCTTGTGTTGTGTATGCTTGTGGATCTCTTTTGTGCCATAGGGAGGAGGGGTGGAGAAAGAAGGCTGTTGCTTTAAACAAGAATGTGTTCATTTTAAGGGAGAGGGGGAGGCCCTGAGCTCAATTTGTCGGCCTACTGAAACACTGCTAGAGGATTTTTCATCATTTAAAAGCACCAAGGAGGGGGAGAGAGAGAGAGAGAGAGAGAGAGAGAGAGAGAGAGAGAGAGAGGTGCAGTTGAGAGAGACAGCCTCTTAGAGCTGTGAGGCAGAAGTGATGGATTCAGCCCACAAAAAAGTGACAGTCTTTTCCTAACGGGCCACAGGCAGTACACAACCTGCCCTGGACTCTCACCATTTATCAGGAAACTACCTCCAACATCTAACTAGAGTTACAATTATTGTCTCTTGACAGTGTTTAAACTTTTTGTAATTGGATTTTTGGAACAATCTCCTAAATGCTTACTGAAGAGTTTCTGACAAGTTGAACTTCTGTTGGGCTAATGACAGTCTTTTAAATCATAGGCTTTAAAACACGTCTACCTCTCCACTGCTGGAATGGACTAAGGTGACAAAGAGTGAGTAACTAGACGGGCAGAGCGCTGAAGGAGGAGAGGAGGACGCAGGGGTGCAGCCGTCACACTTGGGATGACTTTCTACCTGGAGAAACTTCAATCAACTCTGCTGTAGGAGGGCAAGGCAACTGAGGGAGCCTCATCGATACTCCACAATTATCTCGTAAGAATTGTGCAACTTTTGACTTATCTGTTTTATTTATTGGTTCATTAACAAGGACAGTGCACATTAATGCACTTTTGCGTTATTAAATCATTTGTAACACATACAAAGCGAGTGAGCTCAGAACGAGTCAGCCCAGTGATATTTCTCCTTTCAATCTCCTGTACTTCACATAATGTCTTATCTTAAATTCAGCAGGCATCAAGCAGCATCTATTGTCCGACTCTCTGTTTGTTACCGAAGGGTTACTCTACTCGCTGATGACTAACCAGACAGATGACTCTGATAGACTCGGTCGAGGGGGGTTAATTCAGCGCAGGGTGATGCTGGAGAGCGGGCTCTCCACACTAAGTGCTTCTTCACTACTGATAAAAAAACACTCAGCTTGTCAAAACACAAGACCCTAAAGATGTAAAAAGAAGGCACGTGGGCGGTGAAGATGGTGCGTAGAAGATGATAACAACAAGAGCCTTGTATACATGCTGTCATAAGATATTTCTTTTCTAGCATCTAAAAAGCACTATTCACTTCTAAAAAGGAAATAAGACAACCTGACTATGTCAAGCAGTCTGCAGCTTCAGGATGTTCCCCTGGGCTCAAGAGGACAGTGAAGCAGGCACTTGAATCCTGTCTTTGTTTCTGTTGCCAGGGTAGTGTTTGGATAAGGGGGCTTTGAGGTAGAATGCTGGAACTTATCGAAACAATTCGTGAGACCCCCTGCCTCCCTGTCAGATTCAGATCACAAGTGAGGTACGGAAGAACGCACCAAGAGGCAAGAGACACAGAACGAAACCTAGAATTGAACTAAAACCTGAACTCTCCTGCTCCAGGGAGAGTCAAAACAAATACTGTCCTTTAACATCAAACTGAGCCGGTAGTTGAGGCTAATCATGTTCTAAATGTCATGTTACGCGCTTACAAGGATAACATGCTTGAGGAAAAAATTAGGTCACTCTCAAGGTAATGTAATAGTGAAGATTACCATGAGCAAATTGAATTTGACTCTGATCCAACACATATTGGGTATCATGCAGGAGACTCTGCCAGTTCTCAGTAGAGTTGACGCTAATTTGAACATGCAGTACAAAGCCGTCCTGCAAAGTGCCCACTTCTTTTCAGCTACTGACAAATGAGGTGTTGTGTAGTTGTGTTGTGATCTCCTGTTGCAGATGATGATGATGATGTGATTATGAAGCATTCACATAGAAAGTAGGACACCGCAAATGAAATGGGTCAGTACTCAGTAGATGCAGTATGGTTTGTAGGTGCGGCGGGCATAAGGGATGTAGTGGTCCTGCATCTAGAAGGTCTAGCTTTCTCCCTTCTGCCACTGCCATTGACTCTCCATGTGTGTATGGCAGCTCACTCTAATGAGGTGACGAAGAATGTGAGGAATGCCATGCTCATGCTGAAATGAGAGGGGCTGGGGTGAGAGACATCAACCAGTCTGAGAGAGGCTGCCCACCTTCTAATTAATATGTGCTGAGCATTACCAAAAGGCTGGAGCGCAGCACTGGTCAGAGGCACACTGACCTAACCGCTGCACCCACCTATCACACTTGATTTAACATTGAGTAAAGGAGTCGTGTAAACACAGACTTACCACCTGAAGACAGTAAAACCAAAACATTTTAGTGTGAAGCAGACTTGAAGGAATTACTCAAGGGGAGCTGCCAATCAAATTAGGATAGAGTGGTTATTCACTGCACCTCTGTCATTCGTCTTTAGGCCCTGAGCAGTGTAGACATATATGACACTTCTCAACACCAGTTAATCATTGCAGCTATTGGCCAGTCAATAGCAGCCTGTTAAAGTGAACTGATGTTAGTACAATAATGAGCTGTGGCGGCTGTTAACAGTGAAGAAGGAGGAGGAGGTTCTCTGTTGTTCCCTCTGGCAGACTGCGGATGGGTTAATAACAGGCTGTCTCTGGCGGGGCAGATGGGACTCTCTCCGGTCCCTGGGACTGAGCCGAGCCCAGCAAGTGTTGTTATTTGAAAACACGCATTAACGGAAAAAATACTCACAGACACGCACATACCGCATACACTCACACAAACACACATTTCATCACAAGCTGCAGACATTTTTCCCCTCAGCTTTGAAGTGTAGTGAAGCCTAGAGCAGGAGATTCCGGGCTAACGATGTCCAACATGGGACTCCTCCGCAGCAGGGGCAAATCACACAGCATTTCTCAGAGACAGAGCTCATGTTCCAGGGGGAGAAACCGCAGGAGCCACTAGCCAAATACAGTCATCAGCACATTACAAGGGACAGGCTCTGGGCTGCTTTACTATCTTGGTATGAGCTTACTTGTAAGCTATTCCTGATTCATTCAGGACTCGATCTATTTGACTATAAGATTATTTTCAGTGATAATTGAAAATAAGTTTTTCTTTGCATAGTGTAAAGAATATTTATGACCCTACATTCACATCAATCAGCATTTGCCAAAGTGACGTCATACAGCCAGGCTTTGTAAGAAGGATTAGTACTATGAAAGACCTCATACTGTGCTGTCAGAAGACAGTTTCATGGTAAATGAAACAGAAACAACACTCCTCTTTGAGGGTTTTTTTTTATTCATAACAGATCTTACGTTCTTCTTTACTGTAGGTGATTTTTTTCTTGTAAAGGTAAACTATAATATCAATAAGACTGACTTGTTACACAAGTGTCTTTTCTATGTACATTTTTTTTTTTTCAGTTAGAAGGTGTTTACACATTCTATTCTAGACAGATAAAACCAGAAGGGTCGAATGTGCCAAGGGTCATGTTCTTGGAGAGCGCTGCATTTCTCTTCTCCATGTCTCCAACCTAATGTGCTGGCAGCACGCCCAGATTAACAAGACAAAAACAGTTCTGCTCTCTTCCCAATCTTTGCTGAACGTTATTTGGTAGGTTATCTTTCACACAGTGATGAGCTAAAACAATTGTGGGAGGGGAGTACACGGGCGACCCTTACAGGGCTCTTCAAACTCAAGCCAATATAGGCCTCTCCATAATGCTTTCTGATTAGACAGGCCCCTTCTGACTCTTGGGAGGTGTTACACAGGACCCCTCTGTAATCCAATATGCAGCAGCTTTCAATTAAGGTGCCCCGGGAGTTCAAGGCCTTGTTATCCTTACACAGGAGTTACATTCTCCTCACACTCTCCTCAGTGGCATCTGCTCCGCTTTTAATAACAGCACATCATCTCCAAAAACTGCCTGCACTTATTTTTCTAATAAATGTCTACACTTTGGATTGTAGGGCAAACAGCTAAGCGTCTAATTTTCATTTTCTTCTAAGGAAAGTAATAAGCTGTGCATGATGGGCCATTTATGGAGAAAGCAGAATTTGAACTTGAGACTGAACTAAAGAGGTAATACCTCAGATGTTATCATATTTAGCATGCTAGATGGCTAAAGAGAGCATTTAGTCAAACAGTCAAAACAGAAACAGACATGAAAAAAAAGGATATAATAATAAATTATGACTATGACTATGCTCTTTCAGTGTCTGAATGTAACTTATTTCCGTCTTTTGGTAAGGGTTATTGGAAAGGACTGATGCAACAAAATCAATATTTAAAACAGTTTCATGAATAGCATCATCCGGTAGTGTATCAAATTTTCCATAAGCAAAGATGTCCAGGCCTGCAGAGAGGAGCAGATAGGAGTGTTTCTGTCTGTCAAGGACTAACAGTGGCAGTCACCCAAAGAGAACCGGAGCCAGGACTGCAAACTAAGCTAAACACACTCCCCTAACACCAATCTATCTGACTACAGAGATCAGCACATCATTAGACAAAAGAAATATTTTTCTTCGGGGCAGAGAGGGGATTAGTAACATCCAAACAGCATGTACTGTGTACATTTGATAGCAGAAAATGGATTTAAACAAACTGGGATAGCCAGATGTATTTAGTGAGTTACACATAAAAGCCACTGGGAAAAACAGCAGTGTGTGTTCATGCCAGTATTGATGCAGTATGAACAATGTACAAACCGTGAGATTCTTGATTTATATACATGAATATATGCGTTTCCTATCATGGAAAGTCACAGCAGCCATTGGGGTGCTCAGCGGGGCAAGTGGGCAATTTCCCTGCAGATCTAATCTTATACAGTAGCCCATATTTTCGGAGCTTTAATGGCCTGCAGACGTGCCTAGGTTGAGATGTGTGTGCTCGAGGCTGCCTGCCTGATCGTGACAGGTAATGGAGGATAGGACTAGTGTACCCTGATGGGCAGCGTGCTTCTGGTCTCAATCAGTATAGATGTGAAGGACTCCATTGATGTCCTGTCAAAATGAGCATGGAGCCCGATCCTGAGGGCTTGTAACTACAATAGTAAGGGAAAAAATAAGTTAAAGCATGCTCACTGGCTACAGACAGAAGCGAGTCAAAAGTGAGTCAGTGATAACATTTCTCTACAATACAATCATGTTCTCTATTTTCTTCTCCTCAGGCTTTGGTGAGTTGAAAAAAGTCATGGAGCCCCGTTCAATGGTCCTGCTGGGGCTCCTTCTAGTTTATGGACTAGTCTGTGGTGTCCACCAGACTCAGGGGAGTCCGTCCGACAACAGCCGTGGCAGGGAAAGGGCCCAAGAATTTCAGAGTAGTGATGATGGACTAGAGAAAGAGTTTCTCTATACAAGAAGGAGCAAACGTGCTCCAGCTGACCAACCACAGGACAAGTGCTCTTACACTTTCATTGTGCCCCAACAAAAAGTGACAGGAGCTATATGTGTCAACTCCAAGGAGCCAGAGGCCATGCTGGAGAATCGGGTCAACAAGCAGGAGCTAGAGCTGCTAAATGTGGAGCTACAGAAACAGAAGAGGCAGATTGAGACCCTTCAGCAATTGGTAGAGGTGGATGGAGGCATCGTCAATGAGGTCAAGCTTCTGAGGAAGGAGAGCCGAAACATGAACTCCAGAGTCACCCAGTTGTACATGCAGCTGCTCCATGAGATCATCAGGAAGAGAGACAATGCCCTAGAGTTGGCTCAGATGGAGAACAAGATCCTGAACCAAACCTCTGAGATGCAACAGCTAACCAGTCGATACAAAGACCTAGAGCACAAGTACCAGCACCTGGCCTCTCTGGCCACTAACCAATCAGCTCTTATTGTCCTGTTGGAAGAGCAGTGCCAGAGTCGTCCTCCCCCCCGTCATGTCCCTGTCCCCCAGCCGCGGCCTCAGCCACCTCCACCATCACCACCTCTCAACAAGCCTTACCAGCCACCAGTCCTTCCACGTGCTAACAACCCAATCAGCAACGAGATCCAGAGCGACCAGAAGTCTCTACCACCTGTCCTTCCAACGATGCCTGCTGGCACACACAGCCCGTCCACCACTGATAAGCCCTCTGGTGAGTCTAACAAAGTCCATTTCTATTTTTCTATTTTTGACGCATTCTTTCCAAACACACCAGTTGCCATCACTAATCCTGGTCACAAACAAAGTATTGTGTGTTTGACGTAGCTACTGTATATTTTAACTTCTGAATCATTAATCATATAACAACACCAAGCATGCATTCTTCCAGTCATAGCAAATTTAAATAAGTTCCACTCAAGTCCCACACATTCCCAAATGGCTCTCGGTGAGCACAGAAACGCTGTTGTCTACAGCCTTTTGGAGATGCATATCATGTAATTGCCATGATTCAACCCACACAACAACACAAAGTATATTAGCGAGGTAAATACATGTGCCTAAATGGATAGTTGGATCCGAGCCCAATGTTCTCTTGAACACATGTTAGTTGAGGATAAAGCTTTAAAATTGATGTGAAGGCTGTTTTTGTGGTATCAGTTCCAGTGAATAATCTATTGCCATTCCCTTTCATTAGAAGACGTCTGTTTTAAAATGGTGGAAAAAAGAACAAATCATTCCCAACATGACTACTTGGAGGTTTTTCCATTGATATTTTGTGTGATTGCTTGCCATTTTCACTAAGCTGCATGTGAACGGTAGCCTTTGTATGGAATGTTTGAAAGGAGGCAAGTAATTTCCTGCCCACAGCCACGCAACTAACACCCTAAAAGTTACATAAACCCTTAACACGAAGAGAGAACTCCACACAATGCAGGAATAGAGGGAAGAAGAGAGAATCTTGACAGGAATGAGCAACGGAGAGAGACAAAGGGATGGAGTTTTAAAAAAGGGGGGCGGAGGGGTTGAAATACGAACAGAAAGAGATACTGAGAGTCAATGATGTCATTTGTTCCATCTGCACCAGGCAAGAATCAGTCATATGTTCCACCAAAGCAGCAGACTTTATCAGGCAGAACAGGGCAGGGCAGGGCAGCTCTCTGGCTTGTATCTGCTCAACAGAGACATTCCTGAGAGTAAATGGATGGCACAGAGTGGGTAGAGAGAGATATCACCACAGAATAATTAAACAAAACCAAAAACAACCTTTTTACCAACGGAAGAACTTCTTGCTGATCACATAATTAAAACATTTTACTGTTATATGCTTGGATTGTCAGCTGAGCAAGACCTTTTAACATATGTACAATAACTAAGGTGCTTTGTTTTGTCTTCCATATACTTCTTCTGTAATTTTCAGAATTTATCTTGCAAACTGTTGACGCTCCCCACCTCTACGTCTCTATGTGACCCCCTAATGTATTCTTTTTGCATTTGTCTTCGTTGTGTCCGAGCACTTTGTAGACTGGGCCAGTTGGAAAACCATACAAGTGTGAAATCTTGAGAATTTAAACACTTTCACAGCCAATTGAAACAGGGGAGACAGTTGACCTATTAGTGTTTTTCCATATCTACTGGGGTCAGAAATTTAGGGCGCAATCATAATGGCACAGAGGAACATTAGTTTTCACCGATTTGCACCATAAAATCTAATAAAATAACCTGAGCGTGCACAGAACCTACAAAGCCTTTGAAGCATGAATTCTACTACTGCTGAATACAGTAGGGTTGATACTGCATTACTTTATGGTCGCTCTTCTTAGACAAACTGTCAAATTAGGCCTTTTTTTCAGCTGCAAACAGATAACACATGTTTATAAGCATACAGTAGAGGCTATCATGTTACTTCACATAACTTATTATAATACTGGAAAAAAAATCTAGCAGACTTCTTGGCAACGGAGTGCAGCTTATGACAAGGTTTTACAAGCTGTTCTTAAACTAATTTAGTTCCGACAATCCACATGATCTAAGGCCTAGATGGGTATGCCTCCACTGAAAATGATGTGTCTGTCTAATATAAAACACAGAAACCTAAGTGAAAGTAAGTAAAATAATAGCCCTGCACTGTAAAGCATTACAGATGATCGAAAGTTTTTGCTACTGTTTCATCATTCAATAGTCAGGATTCCCTTTGCCCTCATGCCAGTGTTTCTTTTGGCTGCACAGCCTGTAGCCATTTCCCTTCTGAGAGGAGCAGCCAAAGTCAATTTTACTGTTAAAATGAGAAGCGCTCCTGTTGAAAAATGGGATTCCCTATGTCAAGAGTATAAAAACTCTCTGTGGTACCATTTCCTTTTGTTAATTTTTGAGACACTGTTGTACTAAAGGGTATAGCAGGGGTTTAATGGACAGAATTTTACATGCTTTACAAGTTGCCTTATTTTCTACTCAGGTCCATTTAAGGATTGTCTGCAGGCTCTGGAAGATGGCCACAGTAACAGTGGCATGTACCTGGTGAAGCCAGAGAATGCCAACCGACTTATGCAGGTGTGGTGTGACCAGAGACACGACCCAGGTGGCTGGACCGTGATCCAGAGGAGGGTGGACGGCTCTGTCAACTTTTTCAGGAACTGGGAGACATACAAGGTGCAACAACCTCACACCAAATCAAGGACCTCATAGTTTAGAGGGAAACTGGTGGCTTATGTAGGTTGTTATGACACTGACCAGATGTGAACAAGTAATGAATAGGTAATAGTTAAGCTTTCAGAGTGTTTAAAGTAGTACCTGTTTGAATCACTGCCACAGCCTTATGACTCATTAATTCCAGCTACATCTGTTGGTCTTTGTGAGGTGATTTCACATGAAAAAAAGAATGTTGTAATACTGGACTTAAATGTCACAAGAGTTGTTTGTGTAAACATTTGTGATGCTCAGGAAAAACCTTATTTTCTAAATACTACGTCAAAAGTTGACTGTTTGCCAACAATTCACAGAGGCCCTGATTAAATCTTAGCTAAGTGCAACAATAGAGATCTTTCCAAGACTTTTGCGAAAGCCTTTAAACCACACGAGATCTGAAATTACATTTGTATGCTCATCAGAAGGGGTGTTTCCATGATTCAAAGCATGTGTATGTTAGGGAATACCACAAACCAACTCAAAGTATGACCGGAGCCATAACAAAGCAGTAAGACAGCATCCAGTATGTCGGATTTCTATATGCATGGTATCCTGCTGTGTTTCAATAAGAAAATAATAGTGGAAATCTGGACACCCGATGCTAGCCATAAACTTGACTCAGAGGGTCCATTTATTATAATGTTCCTTGGCGATAAACAACCCCACAGAAGAGCTAAAGTCATAATTACCTCCAGAGCATAACCAGTGACCCTGAATCATCCACCAGACATCCAAACAAAATGTTCAAAGAGCATTCAGAGAGGATTTTCTAATTATACCAATAATGTTTTCTTTCTTATCGTTGCACTTCACAGCAAGGTTTTGGCAATATTGACGGCGAGTACTGGCTAGGTCTGGAGAACATCTACTGGCTGACTAACCAGGCAAACTACAAACTGCTGGTCACGCTAGAAGACTGGTCCGGCAGGAAGGTGTTTGCTGAGTATGCCAGCTTCAGAGTGGAGCCTGAAGCTGACTTCTACAAGCTACGGGTGGGTCGTTACCATGGCAACGCTGGTGACTCCCTCACCTGGCATAACGGCAAACAGTTCACAACACTGGACAGAGACCATGATGCCTATACAGGTAGAAATCATAACGTTACAAAGTGCTCAAATGAAATGTCTGCAATCTAAAAGCAATTTATGGTTGTGTACACACTGTGACTGTCTTTTTGTTTTGTTTTTTTAAATCTTTCTAGGTAATTGTGCCCACTACCAGAAGGGAGGCTGGTGGTACAACTCTTGTGCCCATTCTAACTTGAATGGAGTTTGGTACAGAGGAGGACACTATCGTAGCCGCTACCAAGATGGAGTCTACTGGGCTGAGTTCAGAGGAGGAGCCTATTCTTTAAAGAAAGTGGTCATGATGATCCGTCCAAACCCAAACACCTTCCACTAGGCATCAAAACAACAAATGCCATATCTCTCACAAAACAAAAAACTTTACAGGTTCTAAAATCCATGTCATCACCACCATACCAAGCCAGGTGACTAAAAGGAAGACGATGTTGAAAGTGCAATATCAAAACATCAGGCCAATATTTTGGTACCTCCTGACAAAGAATTTGTGCACTGTTATCTAGCTGTCTGTACCATTTTCCCTTTTACATATGACTCAGTAAAGATGTGCTCATTGCTCAGGAGTTGTGTACACTGTCTCTGGATACTGATAGTGCCTTATTTTGATCTGTGTGAGATAGAAAATGACATTTTAATTTGACATGAAAATGACAGATTACAATCATTCAGTTATGTAGCTTTGAGGTAGGAACCCTACAATATGTATTTAGTATATACTGTATGTATAGTACTTTGCAGTTACAAGCAAATGACGATGACACAGGAAACGTATCCAAAGTGACTGTCTTTTAATTTCATTCTAAATACATTTTTTTTCAAAATGTGTAATTTATAGGAACATTTGCAGGCTTGCTACAGGGCTGATATTCTGGTCAATTATAATAAAATATACTATAAAAAATATTGACATTTTCTTTTCTAACATAAAACCCACAGTTTTGCAAAAACAAATCGTAACTGTCAATACCAATACTTGACTTTATGAACTGTTTGTTTATGCAACATTTAAGATCTACCAAAAGTTTGAAGAGATACTCTCTCTTCAAAGTCCTGTTTTTGTTGTTTTTTTTAAGTACTTGTTTTGAAATCATCCATTGCTTGAACAGGTATCAACCAATTTGCTTGTATGAATCAAGCACTGTATTTACTGTATAAATTTAGTGGTTTGTTGATGTCAATAGATCCAACACATTGCGTTTGTACATAAGATATTTGTAATATAATGTATTAAAACCTATTATGTCATTATTAAGTTGCAATAAAACATGTACAGCTAATGTCTTTTTCTTATGTGCCTCTAGTTAACAAGCAGTCACAACAACCGACTCTAAGGTAACTGAACTATTTTCTACACTGACACAACATTGATATAAATATATCAAGGAAACTGAAATGAATCAACCTTAAGAGTGTTTATGACTGCATGTCATGTTTGGATTTCAATAAAAAGTTTACACAGATCTCTGTCAAGACATCTTGACATTGGCCATGTGGACATAGCCTGTAATAAACATATCAGGTTTATAGCAGTGTTTTATTAAAACAAGTCTACAGCTCCACTAGCAGCTCTGTGACACTGTACTTAGGTACACTAAATGCTGCCACCAGCATGGCAATGTGCTCACAATTAATTTGCACTAAACACAAAGTATAGCTGAGGCTGATGGAAATATTATAAGTATTTCAGTATTTCAGTTCTTTTACATATGACGGTATAAACTGTGTAAATATTGCGCCAACTCTACCACTTTACTGTGAGGACATTACTCACGGTAGTAAACTCATTTGACAGTACAATTACACTTTAATAACAACTGCCATGAAATGATGATGACTTTTGGCTAATGTTATATTGTCATGACTCTAAAACAGTGTCAACATTGTATTGAAAGTGACAATATTAACCAAATGACACTTGTAGAGTACAGAGCAGAGTGTAGCATGGACATAACGTGTGTGGCCACGGTGCCAGTTGTCAGAGCTAATCAGCTGTATGTAGCTACTGTTGGGCCTTCTGTGTCTCCACTGGCAAGGTGATGTAGATAATTGGCATGGCTGTTAGTACAGTTGGGGTGTCACCGAATTAAACACACTTCAGAGTCATTGCTTTACATCATGGTTGAGGGTGGGGGGAGTGTGGGGGAGGGGTCAATGATGTCATGTAGTGCAATACCTTGGTTTTTCGCTTTAAAGGACCAGTGTGTAGAATTTAGTGGCATCTAGCGGAACAAACTTGGCAGAAATAGAATATAATATTCATGTATGTTTTAATTAGTGTACATTCACCTGAAAATAAGAATTGTTGTGTGTGTGTTGTGTTTCTGTTACCTTAGAATGAGCTATTTATATCTACATAGGGAGTGGGTCCTCTTCCACGGACACTACCATGTTGCACCGCCATGTTTCTACAGTAGCCGAGAAAGACAAACCAAACACTGGCTCTAGAGAGGGCCTTTCGCATTTCGTGGCCATCGTAGGTTTTCCTAAATGCTTCATTTGGTTGCAAACTGCAACCTCACTGCTAGATGCTACTAAATCTTACACACTGGTCCTTTAACTAAAGTAGCTAAAAATGTAAGAATTTGAATGGAAAACAAAAGTGACACAATGAAAAGTTTTAAGTGCAGAAAATAATGACATGCCTCATGAAAAGTTATATTACGGTAAGTGTTACCCCTTATCATAATGACCGCAAGTTATGACAACTCATTGCAGAAAACTATCAAGCTCCATGTATAGATTTAGCACACGAGGGAATGATGAATGAAATGTGACAGGCTTGTTAAACTAATGCATCCAGCAGTCCCATCCAGTGACAGCAGAAACCACCTTTACTTCACTTTGTGTCAATGAGATTTCCAAAGACAGCTGGAAAATGAAACAAAAATGACTTCACAGTGCAATGAACAAAGCTCTATTAATGTCCTATTTTCTGACCTGGCTTGAGTTGGAGAAGGTTTAGACAGTTTTGCATTTGAAATGAATGTATGTTTGAATTCCTGTGACTGACAACTTTAAAGACAATCTGGGATTGTCTAAAGAGACCAATTATCAACAGAGCAAAACATGACGTGTGCTATTTAAAATCCCTTGCTCCATATAAAAGTCAACTTACCATGTTAGCATTTTGCACTGCCAAAGTAAAGATGGATGCTTATGTGACAGTAGCCAAAACACTTGTCCTACATTATACTGACAAACATTGGCTTCTCAAACCGGCTCATAATTCAAAAGCTAAAAAGCATTCTTCTCTATGACAAAGAGGCTCTGGACGGGACAAAGGAAGACATTCATCACTTAAACTGTTACTCTTGTCAGCTTTGTTTTTTACTAAAGACTGATGGGACAGTAAAATGCACTTTGCTCCAAAATCTCCTGCCTTCCCAGATCGGTCAAAATATTTTTTATAGCAATTTCTTCTTAAAAGCAGTTTATGTCTGCTTTGTCAATTCACCTAATCGTGGTAAAACAGAGGACGATGTTTCATCGTCTCCATAAACAAAGACGACAGACTCTTTGGATGCCGTGTATGTCTGAGGACTCACCACGATGGAAAACCTTCAGTAAGGGTGGCCTGTGCAGCCCCCACTCTTCAACCAACGTGGAAAACCATGATCTGACATAGTGCTAACTCAGCACAAAGAGAACCGCATTTCCTGAGCCTTCAAACCTGAACCTTCAAACTGCCCCGTATTGTTGTTTCACATCTGTAAAAGTCCATGTCTTTGTACTTTTAATAAAACCATTTTACCTTTCCTGTACTCTATCAAATCCCCTTTCACTCCAATTTTTTGGTAAATTTAGTCGTACCAGCAGAAACCACCGTAGAAATTTTTCACTGGGAGCTTTAACCACCCACATTTCATGCTTAAAAACAACAAAATGACATACCACATAACATATAAATTACTGTTACCTATCATAATATGATGAATTAATTAGGGTAGACATTAAGGATTAAAAAAAACAATATGTGACTCTTGGATAACTACTACAACTCCTATTTAAAAAGCATTCAGAGCTTACAACATCCTTGAATTTGAGATGTCAGCACTTGTGTTCAGGATATGGTTAGTATTTTGACATCTAGCACTAAGAAAGGACTGTGTAGGGTTGGGGAGGAGGGGACTTTTTCTCTATATCTTTTTCCCATTTTCCAGTGGTTAATGAACCAGGCTCATTTTAAAATATTTTCCTGCAAGAAGTCAGTAAAACTGGGAAATAAAATTAAATAAGATAATGATCAGTGAAGTGCAATTATTAGGATCCACTGAGACTAACTTCTACATTTAAACAGAATTCTCCCTCCTGTAAAGAGGCAGTCATCAGATCTGCAAAGAAATCCCATCAATCTTTCATCTTTCAAGATATGTCATGTCCTTGTACTCGCTCCATTCTCTTCTTCAGTGTGATCGCTCTGTCATCTGTCGGCCTGTAAAGACATACTGAGGTAACATGCTATAATTTCAGTGTCTGGATCACTTCTTTGTCTCTGTCACATTTATGTAATGGAGCATTCCACTGAGGTGACACAACCTATCATTGCCATTGTCATGCTGCAAGTCAGCAAAAATACAACTCTGAACACTATAACAAATGAAAAAGCTACGCAATAAAAAAGTAACAATCACCTTTTTTCCAAGTCATTTATTCAAACCACTCCCCATTGCTGCTGTAAAATTATTGTGATGCATATGGGAGTTATTAGAGATGCTTAAAAATAGGAACACATAATAATGTGGTGAAGCTTGTCTATGGGAGAATAGTCACTTCATGTTTATTACTTACAAAGTGGAACTATTGAATTCAGGTTTTTTTCCATTTTCTAATCTGCATTTGACCCAATTTCCAACTGTGAAGATGTGCAGCTTCGCTTATAGATTTACAGCTACTTGCCATGAACACTGTTTCATGTTCTTCCAAATACGTTTGTGAGTCTTCTGCAGGGAACTTACAGGAAATCTCTTTGGGATGGACAAATGGAATTTTCCTTAGCACAATGGAAATTGTATTTTGTATGGTATTAGTGTGTCTATTCTACTGTTGCAGCATCCCACCGCTTCAACAAAAACTTTATTAGGAAGATATCTTTACTATTACTGGTACATTTACTTTTTCCTCCATGTGGACCTTGTGATCTTAAAGAGCCAAACTTGGTTCATTCTGTGTTTTCATCCCACAGCTCTCTGTATCAATAATTGCAGACAGACACAGTTGCTTTCCAACAAACGTGACAGAAAGACACATGTACAAACCATTTGTTTAATGGATCTATTAGATAAATAATAACAGCCTATTTCAGCCAAAAACATATACACAAGTTTGGCAAATTCTCTTATCACACAGCAGATGAGCATTACAACAATATCAATGTGTAAAACTGTCTTTTGAGGAAAGAAAGCAGAGGTCATCCCCAAAGAAATCATGGAAACGCTATGTTCAGCACTAAAAGCATTAAAAAGACATGTACTGTCATGCAGGACTGGCAACTGAACACAGCCATTCAATACAGGTTCAACATGTGACACAACTGTGGACAACACAAAACGAACACTCCAGTAAAGACAAAAAAAAAGCCTTGAGTATGCCAGTTACATCTGAATCTACTGATTCATTAAACCAGGTGCCAGTACAAATTTAGTCAGATATTCCTTCAATTAAGGCCAGAAAGGAGCCCCACACTTGGTCAAAAATATCTTCTTTCTCCATTACTCTGTATGTTACTCGTTCAAATGTAGCCACATTTGTCATCAGCTCAATCCATTCCTTAAAACAACATAGGCTAAATGATTTCCAGTGTCTCAATATTATTCTACATCCTGTTGTTGTGCCAGACGAACTCATAACCTCTTTCGTTCATTCACAATGATGTTGTCTGGTAACAGATCCAGAATACATAAAGCTGGAGATTTAATCAACAGTAATTGAAACAATTTATTCAGGAGAGTAATAACATCCTATCCTCCCATAGGTGCTCTTTTTTTTTCTTCTTTTTCTTTTTTTTTTTCTGAAATACAACATCTGTACAAGAGTATCAGCTTCTTTCTCACATCTCCAGCAGGTGTCACTGTTCCTTAGTTTTAGTTTGGCTAATTTATTTGGGGTCCAGTAGCTTCTATTAAGCAGTTTATACTGAATAAATTAAGATTGTGCTTCACATGAACAAGTATGCCAAGAGGCAACAAACTTTTTCCATCTGTCCTCTGCAGTTTTTTCACCCACATATTTTTCCCAACTCGTTCTCAACCCTTCCAGTCAGGATGAATGTACATCTCCAGTAAGCACATAAAACTTGGAAGCTCCACCTTATTTATGCCAAGTTATGTGGAACAACTCCTGAATCCTAGTTGGAGGGTCACAATTATTTTTTCTATTGGTCAGAACACAGTGCCTGATCTGTGCAAATTTCCAAAAAATCCTCTTGACTAAGATTATATTCACTCTCGGTTTCATCAAATGACCTCATTCCAGCTTCCCTCACCAAGTCACCAAGAAGATTGATTCCAGATCTGGCCCATTTATCCCACATGATAGTTTTCTTGCCTATCAATGTTTTATTGTTATACCAGACAGAGGCTTTAGGGGTAAGATATGGACTAGCTTCTCTCATCTGGTGAGTCCACGTTTCTTTGACAAACATACTGGATTCTTAAAAGGTACTAGCCTTCCCATTTGAGTCAGGAAAGCCTCCAAAGAAGCTGAGGCTACTAATTCTTCAATCTTTACCTTACTCAGGTCAGCACCCGATTGAGGGGATTATTCATCTTACATAGCTGGGAAAGTGAAAATGTGTAGTGATACAAGTCTATTTTAGACAGCGATAGACCTCCACTTTCTTTAGCCACATATAATTTAGTACGTCTAAAGCTTGGTTTTTTGCTTTCCCACATATAACTATCTATAATAGTGTTATACAATTTCAAAAGGTTAGGTGGAAAAGTTTAAGGTAGTATATATAAAATATATGTATGGTATGTAGGACAGGCTGAATAGCTTGAATAACTGGAGAGATATCAGTTTGCCTTATCATTTTGAAACCCAATGTTAATTTAATCCCTAAATATGTCAAACCTGACAGCATCCACTTGAATTGCCATGACTCTCTAATGGGGGACATATCTTAGAGAGAAATCAACATTATTCCTACTCTTCCACATAATATGTAATAACCTGCATAGATTGTCAGCTGAATACCTATTCCTGACAAATCCAATTTGGTCTGCATGTACCAGAGTAGGAAGTACCCTCTCTAATCCAGCTGCAAGTACCTTGGAAATGATCTTTTCCATCTACATTAATTAACGAAATTGGCCAGTAGTTTCCACAATATGTCTCTTCCCTTTTTATTCAGTTAGGTAATAACAGCTGATCTCATACTTGCTGGCAATCTACCTTCCTGTCAGGCGTCCTGGTAGTAGGCGTCCTAATAGCCTTGGAGCAAGATCTTCCACACATTTTTTATAGAAATCTAATGGAAATCCATCATTTCCTGGAGACTGACCTAACCTAAGACTATGAATTGCCTGTTTAACTTCTGCTAATGTAATCTCTCCTAATGAGTTTCTTTGTTCCTCAGTTAGAGGAGGAATTTTAAAAGAAGAAAAAAAGTTTGTCAGTTTTTATTCCACCACATTTCCTTGAGATGTGTATAGTTCCTGATAAAATGTCTTAAATACTTCATTAATATCACTTTTATTTGTAATTAGTTTATTTCTATCAAATATAGAGAGAATGATATTTCAAGTTTGCATCTGTTTCACTCTATGTACTAAAACTTTACCATAATCATAACATTTTTTATTAGTACAGAATAATGCAAGTTCAACTTTTTTGTAAAATGCTGTTTATCTCATGTTTTAATTTATTTAGCTTATTCCATATTTCTTGCTCAGGGTGACGTACGTGCGGTTTCTCAAGTTCTTTGATGTCTTGTTCAAACGTCAATAATTTATCCCTCTCAGCTTTTTTAATCAGAGAGCTATATTGGATAAGACGCCCCCGTACAAAAGCTTTAAAGACATCCCAAGTTATTTCAACGTCATCAATAGAACCCTCATTAATTCCCAAAATTCCTTTATTACTGCTCTGATATATTCACAGCAGCATTCATTATTTAGTAATGAATTATTTAAGCACCACCTCAGTGAACATTTTGTGCCTCCTTTAGCTAATATAGTTATGTCCGCTGAGTTGTGGTCAGTTAAAATTATGTTACCAATTGTAGCACAGAATGTGGGTGAAAGAAGAAAGTATAATTCTTTTCTTGATGATGAAATAAACTCAATATATAACCTAATCCCAGTTCCTCTGACATAACATCTATTGAGATAATAGATAATAATAGATAATAATGGATTCCTCATCATCTAGATGAGAAACGTGAGGCCTGTCCTCTCCTAGGCAGCTGTCTTGGGCAGGTATACCCCATGACTCAGGACTGGTGCTGTAATCCATTGGAAGTTGGAAGTCCGAGTCCGTATTCCCAGTATTTCCAACTTCCAATTTAAATGTGTTCCATTGAGAAAACATGGACTCCTCCAGCAATTGATGTTTGTATGGCAAGTCTCTGAACTTCACAAGCATCAAGACACACAGAGACTTCTATCAAGCACAAATCAACTGGATGGAAATGGCGACTACAAAGTTGTTACAGCACGTTTCACAACACAAACACTACATAAAGTAAAAATTGATGAAAAGCTAATTCTGCTTATTGTTCACTGTGTGTGCTGCCATATTGCTGTGATGTCAGGTTTGTTTCTGTCAGCGAATTCAGTTAGATGGATCTTGCCCGAGTTTCCGACTTGGAATCCTGACTTGAATAACTGTCTCGTTGCACTTTTGTGTGTCAGAGGTTGTTTTTTTTCCCAGTTCTGAGTACAACGGATAGCAGCATGGCAAGAAACAAAAATCATTCACCTCTTGCTGCTAATGAATTTTTATCAGTTACTGTTAATGCGTGCCATACAGGAAACAAACTGTCGTCTAACAGCTCAACACAGAAACAGCAGTACACTGAGGGCCTCTAAACTGTTACTCATCTGTGAGTCAAAATTACTGGAGCATGGATCAACTCCAGTACAACAGACTGACCCAGTTTCTATAAAGGAAAATATGAACTACATGAAAGGGTTTATGTTGGGAAAAAGAAGTGTTTTCTCAGAATCTGACAGATGTTCCAGTTTCTCAGGAGCATCGGTTAGCTTGTCATGCCAAAATACTTACCCGAACCCAACTGAGCCTTTGCCAGACCTAAGTTCACTTAACTGTAGGTGTTACGTTATGGAGAGATGCACAATTCACTCAAGAATACAGATTTTACTTTACCATACACTTGGTTGAGTTTGTGGGTCACTAGCATTAGAAAGGTTTTGGCTGTAACTAGCTGTAGATGTGTGCCTAATGATAGAGAGGTTCGTTTCTGGAACCAACAAATATAATATTCAGACTTATAGATGTGTGAGTAAATTGTACAGATCTTTTAAGCAACATATGTGACGCATTTCAGATTTAGCTTAAGTATTCATTTGCTGTACTACTAGGTGGAATAGAAACATGCACTGCACTTAGATACACACAAATTATTCCATGTTTAACAGATGTATTCTGTATGTGTTTTAATTACTTCTTGGTTAATTTGTCATACTGTAAAAAAGAATAGTAAAAAGGTGAAAAATTACAGTACCAACACCACCATCTCTGAAAATACTGCCATGATATTAAAGTTTTGAGGCATTTTATGTGCTCCCTGATCTTCTATCCCTTTCTACTAAAGCCATAAATGCCCTAAGACACCAGCATAAAGTCACATGGTAATTATTTATTTTTTCACAAGTGTAAGCTTACCTGATTTTTCACTGCTGGAGATAACAATGGCTATCAGGCAAACATGCAGTGTCCAGCCATCTTGTCTTTTTCACAGCAGACATTTTGACTTGTCAGGTAGGAAAAGCACAAGTGTTACTAATAACATTAACAATGCTCTATTCAAGTGTCCCATTGAGCCAACAGGCACAATAGTGTCATGTCAAAGGCCTGTTGTACACATACTTACATGTTTAGGATGTTTTAGTCACACAATTTATCACATATCAACCAATAAGTGTTCACAGACTATTTAAACCGCAAGCAGTGAAAGGACGATGTCTGCTTACGGTAAAAACAAAAATGAGCTGCAACACAATAGTGAAAATGTTCCTTATGTCAGTTAGTGGAGGAAACTACTTATTTTAACATTAGTAAAGTTCAGCAGTGAAATCATTCTTGAACTTACCTTTCTTTATAACAGTTGGTCAGTCATAGGAACAGAATGACAACATTTAGCTATCGTGAGAGAAAGATTACATTTCCTTGCCTGCTATGCTTCGCTTGCTTCATTTTCCTTCTCTTTTTTTTTTCCATTCTGTCAGGACGTTGAGAGCCTTCACACGTGGAGCACATGTGGAGCACACCTGTGCTCCGCATGTGGAGGATTGTGTGACAAGCTAAAGGTCATAGGCTAACTTTCCCAAATTGTCACTTTAAATATTTCCTGTATTGATTTAGCACTCTTATGGTGAGGACAGGCCTTCCCTACTCTGTTAAAGTAAGTTTCCAGTTCCTTTTTTCCTTGAGTAGAAATTCCTCCTGGAACAAAGAATGAGCCTTTTAACCACATGACTGTATTTTCATCTTGTGTAGGTGGGAAACTCTCACCGGTTTTCCTCTTCTTCCCTAAGCAATACTCGTTTCTCTCAAATTCCTGTGAGGTGCTTGAATTATTCCATTAACAAAGCAGAACGATAACAACATTATACAACAATATAGTATGTGAGGGCCGGTCCATTCTGATTCAATTACAGTCTTCTCTGTAGATTACTGTCCAGGCTAGCAGGCAGCATTGAGTTTTTTAAAAAAGCAGTCATGTATAATGGATACTTGTATCGTAGCAGGCCTAACATTGAGATCATCTGTAGTTAGAGTCAAAATGAGGAAATGGCTTTAATCACTTCCACATCAGCCCAACATGTCGACTTTTACAACGATGCCACATAAGAAGGTGGCATTTAAACTTTCTAAAAAAAAAAAAAAAGCTCGTTACAATTACATGTTTCTCATTAGAACTATTTAAAATGAGGGATAGTTAAATTTAAATTTCAGAACACATATTTTCTAACATCTACTTCCCATTACATTAATTACTTAATGGGTTACAGTATCAAACTACAAGCCTGAAGGTACGGTAACTTCTCTGTGCTCCAGCAGCACTAATGTGACAAGAGTTTCTGCTTACTAGGGCATGAATTAAACTGTTAGGTGATAAAAGGTTTGTAGTTTCAGGACTGCGGGTGCATTACTGCATGAGACAGACTCAGCCAAAGACCAGCACAAGTTTGAAGGGAGTTTAAGCACCACTGGTCATGTTGTAGTTGCAGAACTGTTACAACAAGTTTACAACAAAACTAATGAACATTCTGAAAGTACATATTAACAAATGTGTGAAACAGCTATACCTATCAGTCATTTACACCGATCCAACTGGTAGAATCTGTGTTACAAAGCCACAATACATCATCCCTTTAGAATGCAGTTAAAGACCCCTTGTGGAAACACAACTACCTCGGGTTTCCTGGCCTTGTATTCTGTGGTTCTTTTTATTCTCATATTCCACTGTACAAAGCAATTTAGCATATTATTTTAGGATCAGATGTCTGTGCAGTCTTATAATGCTGTCACTTAAACAATCCACCCAGTTTATTAGAATATTCAGTGACGAGTGATACTTCTTCCAAATCACATATTGCCAAATATCATGTAGGTTATCAGTAACTAAGAATATATTTCAGAGAGGTGGAATTAGGTAGGAAACACTGTTGAATTCTCTTCATTGAAAGTTGGTGGCAATCTGCAATGAGCAGCCTGAAAGTAAAGTTGTAAACTAATTCAAGAAAATGTCTGCAGAGCCAATTCAGTGGTTTATTAGTCATTTGGCTCCCTTGTGGTCTTACTTTTGTAAAACCCACATGCAGTGGTAATTTAGGAGGCTGTTGCGCAGCTGTGCCACTCAATGAATAGATTTCTCCCTTTGGATGCATTTTTTAACACAGTGGGGACAGGAGCAATAACACTGCTGAGGATTAGGCAGAGAATTTGAGTGGAGATCCAGCAGGAAAAGGGGCCTGTTATGTGATAAATTAATTTTATTACCAGCCATTTGAGACTAAAGCACTTTATTATTTTATATTCTACTACTTGGCCTCTGTGACTTTATGAATGGCCTATTTTCCACAAGCACTGCAAGCAGTGTAACAGCTCCAAACAAGACAAAGATCATTCATGTCAAAAGAACATAAAAGAGGAAGAGATGTCTTCCGACATCTGGTTATCTCATAGTCATCTATCAAAATGTGTTTTAATTTTCACACCAGTTGCCTAGGCTGTTTATTTCGGAAATGTTTTTCGAGTGAAGTTAGACAGCCCTGAGTTTTAGGCCAAAATGGCCTTTTAACTCTGAAATAAATATGCTTCTCATTTAGACATAAAATAGCAGAGGTTATGGGACTGGAGATGGGTGACCTTTGAAGGTGTATTTGTTATTCTCTAGCTCCCTCTGGAGGGAAAAGTCGCACATACATCACACTTCTCCAGATGGAATTCATACATCACTCCAGTTGACATGAATTTCATGCATGCCGGCAACACAGTTTGAACATAATTGAATGTTAACAACGCATAAATATATATTTCACTAAATCTTATTCACATAACATACTGTAATCTTCCTGTTTAAAGGGTGGCTGAATAGTGCATTACACCCCCCCCCCCCCCCCCCACCCCATCTGGATAATCTGAGTTTTCATGCACATTAACATGAATAAAATCAATCCACTTGTGAGACACACAAAAGACAAATCAGAGCCAAATCAGCGTCTTTATTTTACAAACAAACGCATTATTCTATTGACATTTTTTATATAATAAAAAAGCAATTTACAAGCTTAAGAACCAAAATGAAGCAGCACAGAATGATTATGAGTAAAATATATAATTTGAATAAATATATTTTATTTCATGCTATAAAATAAATTCATAAATGGCAATAGATACAACATCAGCTCTAGCTAGCTTCATTTACTTCATAGTTGTACAAAACAGTAGAGTTCTGAGGTTCACAGTTGGGTTGTGAGGTTGTATGTAGAGTGGACAAAACAGGAGTTAGAGCAGATCTGTTGTCATGGTTCAGTTCATGGTCTCCACTGGTCCTCGAGCTTCAGCTCTGTGGAAAATATGGGCTCATTGAGACCTTGAGGCAGAATGTTTGGGAATGGGAACCACTGACTGAGGACTTGTTTCCCCACCTGAAAAGAAGTGCACAATTATACTATGGACATAAAATGCATGTCCAATGAGACCACTTTTAACACTATATACCCTGAGTACTAAGTTTTTTTTTTTGCCTTGTCACCAATACATATGAGCCAGAGACATTATAGTGCAGAGTTTAGGGAGTTGTAAAAGGAAAAAAGGAACAATAGCTAGACTGAAAACTTCCCATCTGATCCTGAACAACTACAACTACAGTCTCAGTGCCTGAGGAGCCAAAGAAGACCGCTGAACCTCAACATGACAACAGATAACCCACTCCCAAAACAGTGGCTATACAGCCCAAAATCCCTTTCATTATTTGACACAGCTGGAGGTGCAACTCTGAACAGTGCCACTGAGTTGATGACTGAACCACACGCTCAGTTCTTGTGTTGCAGTTCACTGACTACCACTGGATTTTGATGAGCTTTTTAGATCACCAGCAAGCAACACCCGTTGTTCATTTATATATAGATTTTTTTTTCGGAAGAGGAAGTCAACCTGTCCAAAGTTTCAGAAAATATATAAAAAATAAATCAATATCAAATTGTCCTGGTCCAACTTCAATTCAACAGCTCCCTGACATTCAGTTTGTTTGATATATGACAGGCCAATATTTAATATACTTGATGATCCCAATACACCACTTTTAAAAAGGTTATTGCTTTTTTTAAAATAATACACAGTGGACAGAAACTGACAGAAAAGCTATGGAAGACTTAAGATTTTTTTCTAAGCCTGTATCAGTGTTCGTAAACTACCTGAAGTGAGTTTATTATAAAAGGAATAAGGACGAGCTGCAATTTCAAAAAGTAGTCTGACAGCCTTCCCTGTAAACACTTCCTTTTGATTACTTGTGGCCCATAATGCATCTCCTGTTCCTCTCAGAAGTGTGGAACAAAGAGTTGACAAAGAGTCATTTCGAGTGTGTGTCAAGTTCAGTTGGATCTGTATGTGTGTGTACTATGACATAACTAACTATAGTTCATGAAAAGCATTTCAACAATTTCCCCTCCATTCATCTATGATGAATACACGGACTTGTATACTCATTTGATAAGAAAAAAATAACCTGACTAGTCTAAAAGCACCATTTAAGGGGAAAAGGTCCCTAACCGAGTGATTGAGGCCATTATAGCTGAGTTCCTTAAGGGTAACTACAGAGATTAACTAGACTGCCCGGATGGAATTCTTATGTATAATCAACGAAAAACTAAGTGCACAACTGATGACAAGAACTCAAGTTTTAAATTTATCCATTGGCAATTTTATACAATTTTGTGGTTGAGCAACGTGCAATTCAGCTACAGTATATGAGGGTAAGCTTGTTTTTTTTTTTTTCTCCACAAATATTCTGTTTATTATCTGCTAAAAACCAAAGCAGCTGTTACCTTGCCAGATGCTCTGAGAGAACAGAGAGGAAGTAGATTTATGTTTCTCATGCATCTCCTTCCTTCATTGAAATGTCTAAAACTACAGTACATTGCAAAAATTGTCCTCAGTGGTTAGAGAGGAGGGATACAGTATAGTCTCTGAACATGTGGCAACAGCTTGCAGGGAACAAGTCTGCCTCATTTGACTGTAATCAATTGCTACTTTATAATCAGTTGTCCGCCCCATGACAAAAACAAAAACTAATCAAATGATAAAAAGCGATAAAAGCGGGGAGCAGGACTGAAGCTGAGAAAGTACAAAATGGACGAGAATGACTTTGTATAATTTCTATTCATTCCTAGTACCACTTAACAATAACTGATGTGGCCATATTTGATTATAATCTCTCTATTCAATCAATTTAAAAAGTAAAGAGGCACAGAAATCGAAGTGCCAGGATCTAAAATGTAAAGCTTGTGGCAAGGCACTAAGTTTAAGATGCCACTTTTTGTGAAGTATTCTCTCTTTTGTTTACATTGGCTTTAGACAATTACAATACCTATTGCACAACTTTTATATTGTCCACTGTTTATGGCTTAATAGATTATGCTAATTATGACTTAGCTGCTTAATGCCTTCTTAGCAAATTGTTCAAATTTTACACAAGTGATTGTTTTAAGCTGGGAACGTACATTCCTTGCAAATAGCAATGAACTAGGCCTACATTAAAATTAAGAACCCATTTTCCTTAATAAGCATTAAATTATGAAATACACTCAAAAATGTACTGCTAAAAATCACCTATTAGTCTTTGGTGTGAACTCTTGGCACAAAATTGTTTTAGCAGTTTGTACCTTTTACTCACAAAACAGTACTGACAATATCACCAGAGGGTACGCATTTCCTCCTTTCCTCTACTGTATATGAAGGGCAAGAGTCATCATAGGCAGATTATAATTAGTCAGCGGCTGATTTTGGTGAGGTCAGATCAGCTGTCAAATCTGCGCATCACATCAGCAGCTGGCAGAAATAAACTTGACGTAAGTAAACATTCATCTAAAAAGTACTGTATAGCTTGACAGACTGTGGGTGACGATGACCAAAAGTGTTAGTGATAAATCCGTACAAAAAAAGATAATGAAAAGCTAGCTATACCGATTCTTGCAAAATTCCCTAAAATTTGGTTTGCTATCTTAACTGTCAATGAGTGAAGACGACAATGACGGCACATTCAGTGGAATAAAAAGGACTGCAATCTTGACGTAAGACATAATTGACAAAAGACAATATTCTCCCACAAAATGCACACAAAGTAGAAAATTATATGAAGACTGGAAAATAATCAAACTCAATTCATTGACACAAATTCAGCATGGACCAGATGGAGCAAAATAGAAGCATATAGGAGGTGCTCTTCAAAAAAGTCAATAAACAGCTGGATGGTAAATAAGAAAGCAGGATAGCACGAAAGGGACCACCCAGCTGAGCTTTAAATTTGCAAAATGCTATGATAGGATAATCAATCAGGCCTTATAAGTGCCTTTTTATGCATTTACTGTGAATGCAGATTCTTTTAAATCACAATGGAAATAAAACCAAGTCTTTATATACTAACAGCTTCCCCATCCCCTATGGTTCAAATAGTATTGATAAAATACAATGTTGTCATACGCATGACTTGTAGCCAATAGTATTAATGTGGTTGCAGAGTCTCATTTGAGTTCACATCATGTAGTACTGACTTTTTACCCAGAGGAAAAATCACTGCTGTGAGGCAAGTACTACTCTGACACTGCCGCATCAGATTTAAGACAGAGATTAGCAAATTTTATCACTGGGACAACTCCCATCCCGCCCACTAACTCTGCAAAGTGCATCAATACTTTGGATCACCAGCTACCTCTAACAACATTTACCTCTTAGCCTTAATCTAGCCACATCTATGCCAACACCATAAAGTAGGATTGACAAATGAGGAAAACATGTTCCAATTCTGCATTTGACCCCAACCAATGCAGAGAACAAAGATCACAGATCATTCGTCCCATCATAAAATGCAGGACAGAATGAAAAAAAAAGGGAAAAAAAAACAATAGCTCTTTCAAATAATGGAAGAAAAACCATTTCAGAATGGCTGAGATTCCTTTGTTCTTTCTGTTTGCATATTATTGAGACTAGCATACTATATTGATTTATGTGAACAGATCTAGAGCTGTTCCTAATGTGCTGAGTTGACAATGAGTACTCTTGTTTCTGTTAGACACTGAGTTTGAACATAGAAGCCTACCTCAGGACAAAACATGTTACACATATAATAGTTCAATATAAATCTGCCATCAGAGTATAGAGGAATACAAATGACTTCACTGTATGGACGTAATTCACCCATTTCATGGATGACAGCATCTAAAACCGCACCTTGGCCAACAGAGTGAGAGTAGTGATTAAATATAAAATCCTTAAGTGTTTTGTGGAACAAACATTATAAGACAGCAAAATCATTAAAGTATACAGGGCCATTCTTTTTCTCTAATCTCTGCATTTGCCAAAAACAAACACATAAGTAAGCTAGCAAATTTAATGCACTCCTAACATAGCACCTTCTTAAATCATCATTTTAACCTGGCTGATCATGAAACATTTGACATGGACTTTGTCCCTAATCCATACAATCAGCAAGGAATATTTCCCCTAAGTATCAAGGCTTTGTGTTGAGAGAATATTCTTTACAGGGTTTGGCAATAAGATACTGTACATACAACTGAAAATGGATTTCAAACGGTGAACGCGTCTGTGCCTGGTAGGTTCTTGGCTATGAGGTAGAACCTGGTGAGTTTCATTTAAGTTAAAATACTGTCTGTTATGAGTATGTAGTTGCATCATGAGGTATTGAACGGATATGTCACACGAAGCTTTGCACTGGCAGAAAAATCATTCCTTGTGAGTAAGTGACCTCCTGTGGCCACATGTGCAAAAACAGGTCAGGTAAAAAGGTGATATGACAAGCATCTTACCAGAGCTTTCACATTATCAATTATTGCAACATGCCTATATAACTCTGTAAATATGTTTAAAAAAAAACATGGAAAGATAAAAAGAGAAATCATTTAGGGGGTCTTGATTATTGGGACCTCCTCAAAAATAGTAAGTTGTAGCTCCCTAAGTAACTCCCTTTGCTTGAAAGAATCAAATTTCTACAAAGCACCCATTTGCTCTCTGCATTCAACACCTAACTTTCACAAAATGGACAGAAACCCTTGAAGGAAGAAATGTCCTTAGTAGAGGGAGCCGATTAAAAAGAAAAAAAGTCCTTTAAGTTGAGTTGAAATAAACATTTCTTAAAGCTTCCTTAACCTGAAGCAGGACCTAAAAATCACATCTCGATGCTTGAGCCTCCTCTGGACTGCATTTTGAACTCTCCTCCATTTCACTGGCTGGCGCCTCTTCTGCATATTGTGCCTCAAAGGCCATCCCCTCAGATGTATCCTCTTGGTCCTTCTGACCCGAGCTTCCCTCCGTCGTCTCTGGAGAGTCCATGTGATTGCTGCCCTCTGATGCTCCTATGTGCTTCTTCCTCAGGTGCTGGTTAAGGGTGCCCTGAAATGGGAAGCATTTGCCACAGATCTGACAGTGGAAGGGCTTGTTGTCTGTGTGGCCACGGATATGGTACTCCAGCTGGTCTTTCCTTGTGTACTTCTTGCCACAGAATTTACAAACAAATGGGGTAATTCCCATGTGCAGGCGCATGTGGCGGTCCAGGCTCCCTTTCTGATTGAAGGTCTTTCCACAGTAGATGCAAATGAGTCTTTCATTGTAGGGGTACCACTGACTCCGAAGACTACGCTCTCGCACATCGTTTTCCAACCCTGTGGGTCCCACAGCTGATTCGCCGTCATCTGAGCCTTGTTTGATATGACTCAGCACTCCTGCTGGGATGCCCAGGGGGCGCTTTGCCCTGGTTCGCCCACCTCTGAACCCACTGAGCATGGAGCGGGATGGACTGGAGCTGCTAAGGTTGACAAAGCATGGGGAAGACAGCCCTGAGTAAGAATAGGCAGCAGGCTGGATGACAGGACCATAAGAACCCACACTAACAGCCAATATCTGTTCTCCATCTACCAACTCTGTGTGGTAGCCATCATCACCAGCTGAGGAACTATCTGAGTAAGTGGGCCTGTCGATCTTCTCTATCTTCACATGCACATCTGTTACTTGCCCATCTTTGCCAATAAGTTCCACTTGCTCCGTTTCTCCCTCCATGGGAGCATCATGCTCTGACACGCTATCACTACTGCCACGGTCCGACTGGCCTTCCTCTTGCTGCTGTCGCCCCCGACCCAGGCCTTTTCCTGCGAGCTCCAAGCGTGCTTCGTGTCCTGCCTGACTCTGCCGGGAGTAGTAAGGGGGGGAGATCTGGGTAGGGTTTACAAAGAGGTTGCTGTCATTGACCCCATTGCGGCTGGTCTGCGAGTCGTCCTTGTCTGGGCTGCAGACACTAACTGGGAGGCTGATTTTGGAGTGGATGCTCTCAAGGATTTGGGTACATTTATCAATGATGGCCTGCATCTGCAGAAAGCTGGCAGCAGTGAGGAAACTGATAATATCCTTGAGCTGCAGGGACATATGACCTGTATAGCAGAATGCAAGAAGCTGCTCAAAAACCTCAGGGCTCTTGATGACCGAGATGGAAAGGCCACTCATTGTGCTGAGAGCTGAGTGATCACGAAAGTAGGGTGAGCTGGCTGCCAGCACAGCCTTGTGGGCTCGAAATGGCTGGCCCTGAATGTGAACGATGATGTCACACAACTTCCCTTGCAGCCGCAGCTCATTGAGCTGGGTCAGAACCGTGTTGCTGAACTCCGGCACATCAAACTCGATGTAGCTGCCGTCGTCCATGTCTTGGATATGTTTCTCCAGTTTGTCGACAGCCTAATGATAAAAGACAAAAAAAAAATAATAATAATATTAATTAAATGGTTGATTAAAATTGCAACATTTTAAACAAACACTCAGTTTCATCTAAGCAATCCCCAAATACACCCAATTCATTTGTTTTTTGAATAAAATTGTCAATGACAAAAACACAAGGGTTACTTTGTACAGTTTGTAAGAAAATATAGGCCAAAAGAAACAGCAAAAACAGCATTTCATATCCAGACTAGGCAAACTGTAAACATTTCACATTCAGTATAACTCCAATATTATCAGCAGATAACAGATATAATGGTATTTACATTAATGTTAGCAAATTACAAAAATATACAAATTAAAAGCCATTATTAAATTGTTACCTGTTCAGAACATAAATGAATTACAGGTAGTGTATATTTTTCTTATGTTTAATATATACTCGTATTTTTATCTTTAGATATAGGGTTAGGTGATATGATGACATTGTGTGACAATATACATACATCAACCTTCAAGATTTCAGTTTGGTAGCTATCCCTTCAATATCTTTTTGTATTCGGCCATTATACATTATGTTGCAAACATAATAGATAATTTTGTCCGTATTGCTCAGTCCTATTAATTATTCATGATATGATGTGTCCAAAAGTAACTTGCCATAATTGCCATGAACTCTCATATGTTGATATTGACCTCAGCCTCAATAATCCGGTACCAGCCAGGCTCTATTGTTGAGGAGGGAAAAGGAAACAATACAGAAATCTTTAAAGAATTGCTTAGGTACCCTGATTATAATGGCATAAAGTTTAGGCTATAGACTGTCCTGTTCAATTCAATTCAATTACACATTCACAATTTCACACACTGGCCTATAATATACATGAGTAAAAAATGGTCTTGTGTGGGGAATGTGGATCTGGAATAAGACCCAGCAGCAATTTTGCAGCAGTTTGCTGGTGGAATGACTGTCAACTGCCTCATTAAAGTATTGAGATGTTCTTCACAAGCTAAAAAACAACAGACATCTGTTAACCCACAACTGGAAACCCAAAACTCATGTTGGTGATTTATAATCATACTAACATGCATATGGCATTCAGATATGCTTTCATAATAGCCACCATTTGGCAGACAAATTTCTTTCAGTGTAACATACAAAAAGTGCAAAAGTATGAGAAGGCGCCTAAGCCATAACTGAATTCTTCACTTGCACATACATATATACTGGTACTAAGCACTTCCACATACATGAATACTCTCATGAATATATATACATATATAGGTGCATATACATATGTACATAAATACAGGCATGCACATACATACATATACATGCATGCATATAACACATAAACCGATACATACACATGCATGCATAACATGAGAATATGTGTGTATGAGTATGAGGGTGTGTGAGTATGTATTTGTGCATTTCAGTATGTATGAATGTGAGAATGTGTTCATGTAAGTATGTATACAAGCGTGAGAATGTATGTATGTATGTGTGTCACTGTATTTATATTTGTGCTTGAGTATGTATATATGCTTGTGTTAAGTATGTGTTTGTGCATACGTATGTATGCATGTGTGTGGTTGAGTATGTATGTGTCCGGAAGACACTATACTTTAACAGGAAGTTGCTACCACAACATGGCGCTACGGTGATGATGACTACTCGTGAAGGTGCAGACAGGCACAAACATGAAGAATGAGCATGTTATTTTAATTGTTTTGATTAGCTTCCAAGTCCATCTCTGAAACAGCAATAGAGACTTTGTTATTTAATTTTTCCAAAGTTTATTAAGATGCATCGAGAGCACACAGAGTGATACCAGTAGCCGTGTTATTTAAAAGGTAGGCCCACAAGAAAATCGATCCACACAATTCTGTGTAAAATGTCATCTTCTTGACAGGCACATCGACAGTAATCACAAGCTTGTGAGATAGAGAATGGTATTCCATGGCTGCATCGATGGCTACAGTCGCACCATTGTTTATCTGGAATGTCTTGATAACAACAGAGCCTCCAGTATAGCGTGCCTGTTCCAACAAGGAGTGCAGAGCTTTGGCTTGCCATCTAGAGTGAGGTGTGACCATGGCATGGAAAATATAGAGGTTGCCCAATTTATGCTGAACAGAAGAGGACTGAACAGGGACCATCATCACTGGTCAAAGTGTACACAATCAGAGAATTGAAAGGTTGGGGGCAGGTCTTAATAGGGTCATGGCATGCTACTACAATGATTTGTTCAGCTTCATGGAACAAGGTGGCATACTCAACTCCCTTTGTGAACTTTTTTTGTTTACATTACATTTACCTACCACATGTTCAAAGATCAATCCAAGAATTCAGAAACCAGTGGAATAACCATGGGTTATCTACCTTACAGTTCTGGCTCTGGGATATTGTTAGTAACACTGGATTTAACATAGCCTAGTTATACAAAGCATATTTCAAGTTGATGAAAACTTTGGAATTGATGATGATGGACCTTTGCCTGAACAACAGACTAATAATGTTGTTGTTCCTGAAAATACTTTCAGTGCAAATGACACAACTATAGAAGCGATTCAACACTTTGTTGATCCATTAATGGATGAAGGAAATCATGGGCCCTTTTTGGCCGTTGTAAATTTGTATTAAGTAGACAGTCAGCATATTTTAGTTCAAGAAATTAAAGAGAAGTGGGTTATAATGGTGTAACCTGAAGGGAGGATGAGAACAGGTGTAGAGATTTAGGTATAGACATGATAGAAGCAATGTTAGACTCCATAATGACACCGACAAAATGCAGTCTAGAACGTTATTGCTTGAAGAAATTTTGATAGAAATATGGCACCACCAAATGACCACCACACTGACAAGCAATCGGTTTGAGTATCAAGTAAAAACCATGAAAGCTTTATAGGCTATACAAAAATTTGTTTTTACAACATGGCCTGAGAAACCTGCCACAGTTTTCTTTAGTACAGTATAGTGCTGACACATCTGAAATTTATGTATTAGTATATGTGTTATGTTATGTATTTATGTTTTTTCAATTTAGAGACAAGTTTTTTTCATTGCTATGTAGGGTAAAAATCCCTATTAAGCCCACCAAATCCGCTTTTCAGACATTTTTAATATATAATGCTCCAATTTAAGTGTGAACATTTTCATTAAAATGAAAGTCTAATCTCTAATTAATTTATAACAATTTCTAATGTTTTTATTGTGTAATTTGTCAAAATATGTCAAAAGTATGGCATGGGCTTAATGGGTACCTATTATAACCTTTAAGCCCATGGGTGTTCCAAATAAGCCCACTTCATGACTTGTTGATAAATAAATATATATGAAAAAATCTGTTCTATTCAAATCTGTAATCTCTTAGCTCTCAATAGCTATTTTCAATTTGTCTCCACTTCAATCTTATGGCCTGTAAATGGCATTTGAAATGGGCGTGACCAGCCATTTTGCTGTGTTGTCATCAGTCTTTTAACCATAGATTCAGTGAATCTATGGTTAAAAGACAATATTTTATTCTATGCACATGATATTAAAAAAAAACGACTATATGCAATAAATTTATACATGGTGTGCTAATATAACATCAACAGTATTAATTGATCATGCAGAGAAATAATTAGTTATACTCATTTATATCCACCCCAAACAGTGTAATTTTTTTTGGTAGCGTCCCCTTTAAACCACCCATATAAAAATGTTAATTAAAAAGTAAATAAAGATAAACATCACATTTATTATCTATTTAACAGTACAACAATATAAACTGCATACAAAAATGTAAACTATACATACTTATCATGCTTTATGTCATTGCAATGAACCATACTATGCAGCTACTGTATTGATGCAGCATGTGGTCTGTTTGCTAGCATGCTAAAACTCATATTTTGATTTCAAAAGACACAATATTTCTAATTCAAGTAATATTTTAACATTTGTCTTATTCAAGTCACTAATCTCTTAAAATTTTGACAATAATTGAGTATTTACCAAAAATAGGAGTAGAAATATGCAAAAATGTTATTTTCTGAGGGTACCAAAATCACCAAAGTTTTTTTGCAACTTCTTTTGGGATCAGCAGGCACATGTCATACATATGCTTCGATAACTCAATATTGACAAATCTGATTGACTTACAATGAAAAGTGTCATTGATGTAACAAGCAGCTTCATTGGAATAAACATCAAACAGCAAAAAATTATGTTTTTTTAAAAAATTTGACTCAGAAGTTGCAAGTGGGCTTATATGGTATGTGGGCTTGACATTTACCTCTTTGATGGAAACAAATGAGCTTGATATTAGATATCGAGCTTGATATGGAGTTTGTTTGCCATGGAGTTAGTTGAAATTAGACGGCTCTGTGTCTGAAATCAAGCATGGTTGCTGCTAACTTTAAACCATGTCACCATCCCCTAACATTATTTAGCCTCTGCCATTCTCAAGATGGGTGTCAACAATTCAGGCAAGATTTTAATGGGGTAAACCATCTTGTGCAACCTATTACACTATCAAAGACATGGACTTTTAGATGGTTCTTTCACTCTGGCCTAAACCAATTTTAGTATGTTATACACAATCAAAGTGCCAGCTCCATGCCTATAAACATTTAATTTGATGTCAGCATCCTGGATCCCAAAATAGCAGGTTTAGATCCTTTTTTCATTTTGAGCTAAACATGCCTGTGTCCCCACATACACCACCTCCATCACTGTCCCTTGACACAGAATTCACAGTTTTGATCTTATACTGTCAAACTCCAAGTCAAATTCAAATGCTACAAGAAATCAAAAAATTCTTTCAAAGTAAGCAGTTTTGTGATCATATTTGAGCTTTATCAATATGCATTAGAAAGCCAAGTGAATACACCAATAAATGGCACCTTCACTGTCCAAAATGCTTCAAGAGCAATCACCAATCTATTGCCATTAATATGGACTAGAGACTATTGCTTTTCACTCATTTACTTCACCTTATGAATTCAGTCTGACTCAATAACACAAGAAATGGTCAAACAGATTATATTTAATAACATTGCTTCAGGTTTAAATTCAACGCATTGAGATAAATGAAAGCTGTCAGTTAAGATGTGACACATTTATATAGAAACATAACAAATGTGCCCTTGCATCTGCCTTAGAACAGAAAAACAAATGACCAAAAAAGCTGAACAGTGCTGTAGTTGAGTGAAATATACATGTAAATGTGTACACAACACAGTACTTATTTACTTTTTTGAAATATATTCCATTTTAAAGTTATACAAACATTAAACACAATAACATTGCTGATTACCTTAACAGCTTAAGTGCATTTTAAAACATAACCTATAACTAGAACTGGGCTTCTACCACTGGTGCCTCACTAGCTTAATGCATGTTTGACATGCTTGAGGTTGGCCTTTAAGCCCTGCCAGCAGCCCCAAAAGTTACTTGTGGAGCTATTCGGAATTGCAGTGTCACTTGCATTCCCTGTATCAAATGAACTTTTTTGAAGTTTTGATGTCTGGTGATGTAAAAGTTTTGTGGTGGTGCAAGTGTGTCTTAATCAGACTAATACTGTGTATGACTATTAACCTTCTGTTTCTTCGAGGTATGAAAAAATTCTCTTCTCAATGACAATATTCTGTATGTCCAAATAAGAATAATGGCAAGAGTATGCTTTGATAGTGTGTTTGTTGGAAGCCTGTATCAAGTAACCTACAATCAACATTTTCAGTTCATTCCAGCTACTCCATGCCAAACCCTTGGGTGTTTTGAATTGCGAAGTCCATGTTAATCTTAAAACCACTGTAGGAGTTGTAGATGGGGAGTCAGAGGCAATTGATGCAGGTATTATCTATTGGGAACCTCCTATCTGTGTCACTGTCATGTAGAAACTCAACGGAGGGACAGGGAGAGAATCCAACTGGGGGGACATCATTTGAGCCTGTTACAAATGCTAAGATGTCTCCCAGCTTCTTTCGTCCTTCCTCTAGAGGCATAGAAATAAGGTTGTTTAAAACAAGAAAATAACTTAATATTCAATAAGTATATCATTATTAAAGAATTGAGAAAGAGAAATGATGGCCCACATGGTGAAATTATTCAAAATCACAATGTTCCTGAATTTACCATCAAAATAAGATAAATAAAAGTGATTTAATCCAAAAATTGAGACATTACAATCAAACTAACTTATTTCAATTTTTCATGAATCTTAAAATCTGCTATGTCCTCCAAAACAGGTTTTGGAGGACCTGTCTGGCCCTTCCACTATGCTGCCAAACAGGGTTTTGGACAGGAAATTTGGTTCCACCATGAACCAGGCAAACAGCAACAGCCCTCCCAGCAATAAAGTATTTGTCTTCTTTAATAGCTGGAAAAAGAAAATAAAGCAAAAGAATACATTAGAGCATGTAACAGCTTGCACCCAAACAGAACACTGAATACATTGACAATCCGAGACCTTAAAAATTACAGTCAGCAGAGGTGTTTCTGCAAAATCACATTAAAAAGCAACTAAATCCCAAATCCAAATAGGTTTGCTTTCAATATTTTCATCTAATGGTGAAAAGCAGGGTAATGAACTATCCCACTTTCCTATGTACAGTTGGACACTTACACACAGTTGTGCCCCAAAAGGAAGTGGGAAACATCACAGGAGTAATACTAGCTGCCACTACTTGTCACAGCAGAAGAAAACAACATTCTTTTCATTTTTGTAAGGTTTTTGCTAATATTTTCTGTATTAAGGGTGAGACAGTCTACATAATTTGCAGCATCTCCACATTTTATCCGGAAATCTAGCACATAATTATTTCTTCTTCTTAGTTCGAATTTCTATTAGTTCTTGGGTGACTTTTGGCCTTAACACAGAAGATACTTTTTACACAGACTGTTACTTCCATTTTTAAAACCATGTAAATTTGCACCAAACATGAATACAACCTTTGGCCTTTGTGCACTTGACTGGGGTTTGTGCTGTCGGTGTAGAGAGATTTTCAGGTAAATGATCATTTTAAGCTGTTAATGGTACACCATTAACAGTTGGGTGTTCACTTAATGTTTATCTGTTTGAACCATGGTCTATAAAACACAAATATGACATTCAGATGAAAAAAATAGTGATGAAAGTTACTTTTTTTTTTTTTTTTTTTTTTTTTTTTAACATGGCTCATCTTGTAACTACAATCTAAGACGCCATTTTGAAGGAATTCATTCATTATTCATCATTAAAATGAGCCACTGGCTTTTAAATGGCTTGTAGTATTAGGAGCCCTTCCATCTTTCCTGGCATCAATAACAGCTGCTGCCCCACAAGCCTGCCAAAGCAGGGGTGGGCTATGCAAATTTATGATTCTAGGTGTTCGCTTGATTTTTGATGAGGCCCAGTTGTGAAAAAAAAAAAGTTTTTCTGGTGACATTAATGGCCATAGAGAACCTAACTGAATAGTCAGGAGTATCACCATGTAAATAACATCCCAGACTGCAACATCCATGCCAAAAATAGGGTTCATGTGTGCATAATATTCAGAAGTTATGCAAAAATTACTACGTCTCACATGTATCATGTATTTGAAAACATACCTGTTCAATTCAGTGCCAATTTGAGGCTTCCCTCTCTTCGTTCAAACATTTCAGACTGTACAAGTGCTTCCATTGCCAGATGGAGAAATTCCCTTTTAGGCCCACCAAGGTCCACAGCCTCTTCACTCATGCCTTTGTCATTTGAAATCTTCACAGACATCCTGTGGTAGGGGTCGTAAGTCGTTAATTTAAATCTCCAGATAGCTCCATCCAATACAGATGCAGTTTATGTTAAGCCTGCATGCATCTCAGTGTTGATCTTTGCAGCAATCTCAGACAAAATTTATTCAACAGGAATCTCTTCAGATGAATTGGCTTTTCTGAAAATGCAATTGTAATAAAAAGATAAGTAGGAGTAACATGAATGCAAATATCAATTTTCAAGCCAAAGTCCATTATGCTATTGTGGGGGTATTTGTGAAAAACACATACAACTTATCAGTAGCCTACTTTCTATGTTTAAGGAGCTCGCCCCACAAGCTGTGAAAAAAATGTCTCATTTCAAATACTGATGATGATGCACAGCTTCATGCAGAAATCGGTATCACCGTTTTGCTATCCAGCAGTGGATGCAAGAAAGTCTACAAAACAATTAAATACATTGGTACCACTGAGTACATGAACGAACTTCACCTTTATGATAATCTGTTAAAATTAGATATTTGTAGGTACTGGTCAGAGTGTGAATGTAGCATGAGGGCACTCCAGCTTATGCATGGTTTTCCTTGCCTATGTATTTCTATAAGGTGGGTCCCCTAAGTGTTTGTTTTTTTCTGACCACCAAGTTCAAAATGAATAAAATATATCTAAAACATTTTAGTCTTTAAGTGGTGTCTTCAGATACAAATTTGGCTAGGTAGTAGAAGACAGACAGATTCTGTTGTTTTCCATCAGGTTACAAATAATGCAGAACAGCTTTCTCCAGGAAAACACCCAGGTCAGAGTCAGAAAGTTAACAAATTATTGTAACCAAGTAGTAAGCAGTGGTTTAAGTGAAAAAAGTGCCAATACTCCCCTTATTTGCGATTTGCATGTTGGTGTGGGTATTGACTCATAAGTGCCAGTACTGCGTAACAATGAATACTAGCCCAAATAAAACACTTGCTACCAGCAAGTTGTTTGCAAATGTTAACTGAAATCTGAGTCATGTTTTTGTGATTCCAGTTCAAGTGCAACTCACTGGTATGTCCACCTACAGAGTTTTAGGCAAGACAGTGAGAGGGTTGAGAGCAAGCCAAGTAAAAACAGAGACCGCAGCCTCCACCACACTACACAGTCCCCCACATCAACATAGCTCACATTGCTGTATCTTTCTACAATGCTTCATTCTGGAGATATTGGCCAAAATGTGATTTTTGAACTTTGAGTGACCTTGACCTTCATACTCCAAAATTTAATCAGCTCATTCTTCACTCATTAACAGTCCCTCCATGAAGTTTCATCCCAAATTCCTCCTTTAGTTTTTAGTTACCTTGCTGACAAAAAAAAAAAAAAAACAGAGGCAAAAACATAACCTCCACCCATCTTTGATGACAGAGGTAAGAAAAAGAAAATATTTTATCATTAAAATTGAGTTGTTGTTTTTTTTTTTTTAATATTTAGTTCAAAAACATAAACAGTGTCATATACTATATTACATGGCTTCTCATTTTCTATTGTTTACTTAAACCTTAATTGAGTGGATTTAGGCAGTTATTTTTAAACACAGCTAACCAGGTTAGGGCGCAACCCAATGGCAGTAGTCTGAGAGGCTAACAGTAATGAAAGGGGCCATCCAGATACTATCCAGTACAGCAAAAATAGTGAGAGGATGGCAAAATAACATTCTTCAAAAGGGGTGATCACAAGGCCATATTTTGCTATGTATAACTGATTGCTGTACTCAAAGATTTAATTCATGCTGCATGTGTTGTATAATAACAATAAAACAAAATCTGACCCTGTAACATTACCATCGTTTTTGTTATTGTAGAAGGCTAATACTTAGCTAGCTAGCTACTTACTAACATTGGGTTTTTAGCAGGCTAATGTAGGCTATATTACATTCCTTGGCTATTTTAATACTAACAGGGTTTGAAGGGGGACACTTTTCTGAAGCATCAAAGAACATAACCTTTGAACATTGTAGAAAAAAACTCACCTTTGTCTTCTTCTGGGCTTCTATGCCCCGAAATACGGGCACGTGTTGTGTTGAGCAGACTGGATGACAGAATTTGAGAATTCCCTGCTGAGTTTGGAGCTGCTGGGTTGCATGATGCTGTGTGATCCCAATAGTTGAAATAACCCAGTTAGCTCTCTTTCCATTTGGATAAATAGTGCTTGATTCTTGACTTCTGTTGTTTTCCACAACTGTTGCAATGGCATTGATCACAGAAGGAGATGTAAGCAGATTCTGAAGCTGCTGCTGGTGGTTGGTGTGCCACCTTGTGATAACAACTCCTGGTTAAAGTACATTGCCTTCCAGATACATACATACTCAATCACAAACATACATACATTCATACTCAACCACACACTAGGGCTGGGCGATATGACCAAAATCTTATATCCTGATATAGGTCATTTCATATCCCGATAATGATACCTATCCCGATAAAGCACATTTTAATTCAATGAATAAATAGTTGGTCCGTGACAGCGGTGGAGAGTTGGAGAGCTGACAACAACTACACTCATTACGTTACTGTAAGTGCAATAAAAGCTTTGCAAGTAAAAAAAAACAACCAAGAAGAGTAATTCCAATGATGAAAAATATTGCCATTGTGTGTGATTTGTGATACAACGAAATAAACAATAGAGCATAATATGAAACGACAGACTTTTTCTATCATCACACTATATATATCATCATACTGCACAGCCCTACCACACACATACATGCATACTTATGCAAACACACATACATACCAGGCAAAAGCATATATACAGAAAGGTGACAAATTAAAAGGAAAAACAATCATAAAATGTCTTGATAAGGTGTTGGGCCACCAGAACAGCTTCAATGTGCCTTGGTATTGATTCTACAAGTCTCTGAACTGTACTGGAGGAATGAACACATTTCTTCCAAAAGATATTCCCTCATTTGGTGTTTTGATGATGGTGGTGGAGAGTGCTGTCTAATACATCAGTCCAAAATCACCCATAAGTGTCCAACTGGGTTGAGATCTGGTGACTGTGAGGGCCATAGCATATGATTCACATCATTTTCATGCTAATCAAACCATTCAGTGACCCCTTGTGCCCCATGGATGGAGGCATTGTCATCCTGGAAGAGACCACTTCCATCAGGATAGAAATGTTTCATCATAGGATAAAGGTGATGACTCAGAACAACTTTGTATTGATTTGCAGTGACCCTTCCCTCTAAAGGGACAAGTGGACTCAAACTGTGCCAACAAAATCCTCCAAAGCATAACAGAGCCACCAGATCCCCTCACTGTAGGGGTCAAGTATTCAGACGTGTACCGGTTTTTCCTTTTATTTGTCACCCGCCTGTGCATACTCATGCACAAACATACATTCTGACACACATATATACACACACACATACATATATACATACATATATATATATATATATATATATATATATATATATATATGTGTGTGTGTGTGTGTGTGTGTGTGTGTGTGTCCGCGCGCATATATATATAAATTTAGCACAAAAAGTAAGGAAATTTGCGTTTGGTAGATTATTTCTTTGTTGTAACAATGCTTCTTGGCAATAAATCTTATACCCTTGGAAAGCCTGTTTATTCCCCTTTTAAATTGTGCCACATTTGTAAGGAACATGCATTTGTGGGATGAGCAGCAGAGCTGAGTATGTGGGTTTCACCCATGAAAAATATGCCAAATCTTCTCTGCCAATGCCAAACAGCTTATTCTGCCATTGACTCGTTTGGTGGATTGGATGATTGAAGTTTGAAGAAACAAGACATTTTGGCACTTTTAACAATTTATTCATTTAACAAACAGGAGCCTCAGTAGCGTGTGGAAGAACCATACACAGCTACAACAGCCTAGCACCTCCTCCTCATGCTGGTCACCAGCCTGGTCACACACTGTTGTGGGATGGCATCCCATTCTTCAACCAGCATTTGTCGCAAGTCAGTCAACGTGGTTGTGTTGGTCACTCTGGCACGAACAGCACGCCCAAGCTGATCCAACAAGTGTTCAATGGGGTTGAGGTCAGGACTGCTGGCAGGCCATTCCATCCTCTCCACTCCCAAATTCTGGAGGTAGTCTCTGATTAACCCCACAAACTGACAAATGCTGGTTGAAGAATGGGATGCCATCACACAGCAGTGTGTGACCAGGCTGGTGACCAGCATGTGGAGGTGGTGCCAAGCTGTTGTGGCTGTGTATCGTTCTTCCACACGCTACTGACGCTCCTGTTTGTTAAATGAATAAATTGTTATATTGCCAATATGTCTTGTTTCTTCAAACTTCAATGATCCAATCCACCAAACGAGTCAATGGCAGAATAAGCTGTTTGGCATTGGCAGAGAAGATTTGGCATATTTTTCATGGGCACAACCCACATACTCAGCTCTGCTGCTCATCCCACAAATGCATATTCCTTACAAATGTGGCACCATTTAAAAGGGGAATAATATATATATATATATATATATATATATATATATATATATATATATATATATATATATATATATATATATATATATATATATATATATATATATATATATTTATGCATATATTGTGCCACAACATAAACAGGATCAAGGGCAAGTATTACAAGGAGTGTGAGAACAAAAAAAAGACAAGGTCGATGATGAAATTCAGAATCTGAAAATTCAATTCCACACTATTTCATCCTTCATTTCATTGTCATTTATTCATTGAATTTGTTATTCTTTGTTCATTCATTACCATTATTGTTAAGCAGGAAACTGAAAGGAGATTAACTGATTGCAACTGATAACATAATGTACCAGTACCCTACATAGACTGGCTGTGGTGAAGCATAACATATGAGGGTATAGCCTACACTACATTTGGCAGGGAAAGAAGAAAATCTGGTTCTGCTTGGAAAGTGAGCATGCACCAAATGTTCCTAAAAAGTCTTGCATGAAGCCATTTGAGGCTTTATGGATATATCTGAATAAATGAGTGTCAGTAATGACACTGAGGTAACCGTTTCTGTAACTACTTAATTGTTGATAAGGTTTGTTGACCTTCTCATTCCTGCTGATGAGCATACCTGACGATTGCCTCTCCCAGCATTGAAGCACATTTTGGCAAAATAATAGATCAAAACACCCCATACAGGGGACTGCCGCACAAGTACTCACATACCACCTTTTCACAATAATATACTGACTTGAGCTGGTTGATAAAATATTTACAGACATAAGGCCCTGCTTTCTCAGCAGAACTGGTTAAGCCACATTTTGGAACACCACGACATCGAAATCAAATTTTACTGTACCTACTACAATTCTGATTGTAAAGGCAAATATTTCTGTTGCTAAAAACAGAGCATGTTTCAGTTCTCCAGCTTAACCTTCCTCTCCCCCCACTCCATCTGCCCTTATTCCATCTCTCCCACTGCACCTCCCTCCCTGCCCCTCACTGGCAATTCAGCATGATCTTCTGCATACTGAGTCCCTGTCAGCACTTTGGGAACGTAAACACTTTCTCCAGTTGCCAAGGCTTGCCAAGACACCTGTCCAACAAACCATATGTTCTCATCCTGGCACAGAAGAGACAAGAGATGTAGCAAAACAGGGAGAATCTTAAGGTGTACATTACTTTCACTCCCTCTTTACCAGCCTTAAAATACAGCATGTTCATACACTAAAACATTTCAGTGATGGCTGCCAACAGCATGCATACTGGAGCCAAGCTGAAGGGCAGCCAAAGAATGCATGCTCAGTGGTTGAGATGCACATGCTGGGTGAGGGTCACATGCTTAACTCACGTGAGAAAACCCAAAATGTTTAAACTCAGCTCAAAAATTCCATCTGTGGCTCAAGTTCCTTGCCTGGTAATAAACCTATTTGATACAGCTGCTTCATTTGGGTAAGTATGAAAGATGCTACATATATTGTGATTGTTAGTCTGACCATAAGGTCAGCACAACTCTGGTGGACACGCATCACTTAGAGCTTTCAAGTCAATAACTTTAGCATGTCACGCAAAAAACCTAAACAAACAAACCAAAAAAAAAAAAAAAACAACCATTAGAAGAAAAATCTAAGTCAGCAGGCGTGCATTGTATGCTTTCTTCAACATCAGCAGCATTTAACCTACTTTGAAAAAACAGCTTGTGGGGCAGACCAGACCCAGCACAGAGTTGCTTAACAAGCAAAGGTTGGGAGAGCAGTTTAGACAGATGGTAAAAAAGAAGATAAAAATAGATTTGATTTTGATACATTACAGGGTAGGTATGATGTGAAGAACTGAGAATAACATGGGTTACTGAAATTGTTAAGCTTGGTGGGAGCTCAGTATGCAGAGCTAAGCACTGTCTGTATCTGTAGCCCTTGGGTGTTTTCTCTTATTTGATTTCTTAAGAGTAAACAACTGGAAAACCAGAAAATGCTCACCTTTCATTTCAGCTGACCCATGTGCTTATCAGATGAACCCAAGCGGAAGTCTTAAAGACTTGAGTCCCTTTTTCAACAATATATTCATTCTAAAACTTGCGGTTATAGAAGAATAACATCCAGCCAGAAAAAGGCTGAACAGAAATCATTACAGACAGAATTATACAGTGTTTCATACAGTAAATCGTAAGTGAAGTAAATTTGCCATAGTCAAACAATCAAGTTCTTCTTGGTGACATGGTGTCACTCAAGGCTGAGAGGGAATCTGATTGGTGCGTCTAGGAATTTTAATGACACAAAAAGGTAGCACTAAGGCATCCACAAGAACAGCCAGATGATATCTTCTCTGTTTCAAGTATCTGTAGTCACGACAGGCAACAACTGATTTCCATTCAGATGAAAGTAAGTAGTTGATAGGGAACCTAGGTGATTGACAATACCAGCACTCTGACTCTTCCCTCCATAACTGTTCCTTTCCTCCTGCACCAGATGTTCTATCTGCTGTCAACCTTGACAAATTTGACGTATCTTGTTCGCAGCGTTTACAGTGCTTTTGATGACCAGCACTAATTAGCTTGGATATTATCCCACTACATTGTCTTTTCCCCAAGAGCCACATTGCAGTTATTCCACTATTTCAGTTACAGTTGGCAGTGACACATTTGACACAGTGCTCTTAAAACAAGTTTTATTATCGCCAAATGGTTAGGTTTTGCAAAAGGTGGCATAGAAATCAAGCAAGGCAGCTGCTGTTTCTGTTGAAATGAAGAGGAACCCTGCATTTCAACAGTAAATGCCTACATGTATAATCAGTTTTTCTCTCTTTACTTCGGGTAACAGCTTCCTACATTTCCTAAAACTATGAAACATATCCCACAGCTAGCAAGTAAATACTTGAGAACACCTTTTACCATGTGATCTACAATACATTAGAAAATATAGTCAAATCTACCGTTTATCAATATTCAAAGTGATTATTATCACAATATCATGAGCTAAAACCAAAATTTTATTTTCAACAGTTGCCACAAATATCAGGGAAAATGACCCTCTCCAAATTTATAGTATGGCCTGGTAACTGCCTCAGACAAAATGAGTACAAACAATAACCTCTGACACTGTCCTAAAACTCCCAAGAATTACCAGATAAACACAACAGACCACACAAAACATCACTTTATGCACCTAGTATTCAAAGGCTTTGTCTTTCACAATCACTACGGATTTCAACAGGCGGTTCACACCAATGTAGTTTTACAGCTTATCCCAAACAGAACCAGGACTATAAAAAAGAAGGTTGGATGGGTGCAAAGCCATAAGCCTACTCATGCAAAGGTCGTAATTGGTTTGGCTCCACTCTGTTCTGACATGCCTTGTAGTTAAAATATTCAGCCAGGCTTCAAATGCAATAGTCTGGGTGGGGGGGGGGGGACCAATTCTGTTGTTTTCACACTGGGCTTTTAAACACCACACAGTTAAACGCTATGTAAATGGATGTCACAGTGATGCTAGTAAACACAAAGCTTGGGTCCTAGGTGAACCCAGGTGTATTGAATAACCTGCCATGTCCCTGCACTTTGTCCTTTCCTGCCATAACATTGTATCCAATTAGTTTACAAGTACAGTAGTTACCAAGAGTGTTGCTAACACTAGTATCTTAATCCATTTTTCAGGTAAACAGATGTCCTGCGAAACCCTGTGGGTAACATTACAGGTTTATAGACTGAATAGAGACAGGCCTGCTGCCACCTCATACATGAACAGCAGAAATGAAATAGGATTTATTATTATTAAAATTATTAAAAGTATTTGTTACACATTTAGTGTCTGAACTTATTCACTGATAGTTCATTATGCATGGACACTGGAGGACATTTGCACCTACTGTTAAACCCATCGTACACTGCAGATATATTGAGGAACAAATGTGCAGTCTCTCAAACTTTATTGCAAACCATTCTGTTGGTAAGTTAGTTAGCTACGTTAGCTATTGATGTTTAATGGAGCAGCTAAGCGTTAGCGTTAGCTTGACCAGTACATCCACCTGCCTTTTGTCTCTTATCTCCACTGTTTGTCTTTTCTGTGGCAACGTGTACATTTATATTAAAATTAGAAAACTGCATCGGCTCACAGGGCCGAACCGCCCCACTATCAAGCAGCACAAGCATTGGCTAACTATATCAGCTAGCCTGAAATCGAGTAAGCATTTCAGAAAAAAACCGCAAACTTTCACACAGACTTCGCTGTTTTCACGCATGCTGGATTAGTTTGTTTACACTTTGTTCGTGTTCTTCTAAATATACAAAAGCTTGACAATATTTTATCGTTTGATAGAGAAGTTACAACGTCGAACGCAGGTACAAACTATGAAATTGCTACGATGCTAACGCTAGCTAGCTTATGCTAACAGTTAGCGCTATCTTAGCTATCGACCATCCCGTGTTAACCAGTGGTCCAGGCTAGCGCTAGCGGCTAACATTAGCTAGCAATTAGTTGCTAGCGTACGACCGCTGGTAGTCATTTCCCAATTACTAACAATAAGAGAAGAATACACTGACATAACAAACACATTATGGTCACCAGTCCAAGTCAAGGTTGAAGTCCACCAAACTCACCGTCTTGCAGATTAGCATTAAACGTTGTCCATTCCCCTCAGTAGCTCGCTAACACTACAGCCAGGCCTCCCCCCCTCTCCAGTCCAGATGTGTCAGACAGTTGCTGCTGCAATTTTTTGCATCAACAGGAAGTGTTCTTTTGGCTCTTTGCATTCATTCTATCAATGTGTTTTGCAGCAGCCCCTCCCATGCTCATGTCAGTGTAATGTACTGAGACATAATGTTCTTAATGCACGACGTGATGGGAGGACTTAAATGTGAAGTAGCCGGTCTCCAAATTGTTTCAACAAATAACGTGGTTACAGTCTTATCTCCTGACTACACCCATCCTAGTATACGTCTGCTTTCACTTTACAACACTGATGGCGGGAGAAAGCACTAAAACTAGTGCGGGTTATCAAATATATTTGTTCTCCTGTTTTGTTAATGTTCTACTTACTGTAACACTATTTTCGTTGTGTGCGCGCGCGCGTGCGTGTGCGTGTATATGTTTGTGCTTGATTTGATGTTCATTTTCGGTTGTTGTATTTCTGTATCTTTAAACTTTGCTTTAAAACGATTTTTATCATGTTGATAAAATGCTTTCATGCTGATGTTAGCACCATGAAAGGTGCTATACAAATAAAATGGACTATTCCTCATTGAAATCTGGGTTGACATAAATCCTTATTGCCAGCTTGTGCACCATGACCCCCACAACAACCACACACACACATTTATCTTTCTAATAGGAACTGTTTTTATTTATTACAACTAATCGTTTAGTCGATTGAAATATATTTGCAACTATTTTGATAACCAATTAATCATTCAATTCATTTTTTCTAGCAAAAATGCTGAATATTGTCTGTTTCCAGCTTCTTTATATTGAATATTTTCTATTTTTCTTTGTCATATATGATAGTAAACTGAATAACAAGTCATTTGAAGAAGTGACCTCAGGCTTTAAGAAATTGACAGGCACTTTTTACTATTTTAATGACCAAACAATTAATTGGTTAATTGAAAAAATAACTGACATTAACCAATAATGAAAATAATTGTTACTTGCAGCCCTAATTTCAAAGCAATACACCCTGCAAGGGCCTGAGGGCAGCATTTGGTTATCAACAAGAGACAACCAGAACTGTGCTATTGCACCCCATAAAAAAAATTGAGTTGAGTTAAGTCACTGTAACACTTTCAAAGGTGTTGGTTAAGTATGACCTCATGAGCAGCTTTGATAGTCACATATTAGTTTGGTTTTTCAGTCATGTGCTGTGGTTGATAAAACTTTTTTGGAAAGGAGTTGTATAAGCTGTTTTTATGGACACATTCTGTCTCTCACTTCTGCAAAGACACCACAAAGGGGCGCCAGAGACTAAACTGATGATAAAAACATAAACTTTGCATCAGATTCCACCCTTTCATTAAAATTAACAGCTCTCAAAAGGTTGAGAGTCACACAGAAAATATGCTATTCAACCAATCAGATGTCATCACACAATAAAGTGAAAAATAAATTTAAGTGGTGAAGAAAAACATATGTATTTATTTATTTATTTTTCAACACAATGAGCCACCTGTTTGTGTGGTCTTTGGTTGTCAGGTCTTTAAAACGTTGGTTACGATTTGTATATTAACTTTGTGCACAACAATTGACTGAGCACTGGAAAATAAGTAACATTTTGCAGGATTAAATGCAGGACTTTAGGAGGAAGTATTTCCTCCAGACAGTGGGAAAAATATTCTAATCTGATCATCTGCATAGTTGTTCCCTTAATCCAATAAAACTACAAAAAATAACACAATGGAAATACTGTAAGTGTAAGCTGCATGCAGGATCTTGAGAAAACAGGACCTAAATTTAGCTTCATGGTCATGTTTGACCATCACTCCATGTAGGCAAAGATGCTTGTTTGCTGTAGTAATCTCTTTTATGTAAACCTTAGAGCTTTGAATAAAAATTTAGAGCACTGTAAATATCATTATTTATAAGCACTTTGCACTTTAGCAAAAGTTAGACGTACATATATTAATACAATAATAATAATGATAACAATAATAATAATAATAATAATAATAATAATAATAATAATAATAATAATAATAATAATAATAATAATAATAATAATAAATATTGTACATTTCATAATATTTTAAACCAGTGTGCAGGCTTGTTTTTTTATTTTGACCTCAACCAGTAGCTATAGTTCATGTCCACATTTCATTTTATTTTTACTCTTACAGTATAACAGCTATTTTTTAAAAAATTGTATATGTAATGTTTTATTTGACCGAGCATTGTTTTTGTATATTTTAGGGTGTGTGTTTTTCTGTTGGTAGAAGGAACAGGTAAACTCTTGTCTGCTGTCTACTGTTATGGGCACTTTATCAGCAATACTTGTAGTGGAGAGGAATGAATGTGTGCTGTGTGTGTTTCTTTTTTTTATCGAGTGTGAGTGACAGGTTGGCAGCTCAGGTGAATATCTGACCTAATCTGTGTGCAGGTGGGTGATCAGCATAGAGAAAGGAATCGCTTTGTCATTGCACGTGCTTCTTGTTAAACAAGTCACCCCTGTATTCTCGACCGTGATTTGCTTTTTTTTTTTTTTTTTTGCTTTTTTTTTTTTCAGGAGATTGATGCACAACTGAAGGTGCAGCCAAGGTATGGTGATTAGAGATGGTTTTGTTGATCCGCGAGAATGATCATGGTATTGATAACATTTCAAACAAACTCATAATCAAAGGGTTTCCTGTTGAAGTTGTAATCTTTCCTCAAATGGGGCTTTGTTACCTCAGTGTCATTTGGTTGACCAGGAATTATTTGGTGGTAAGCTAATGGGGCTGGTTCTGAGTGGTGCAGCGCCAGGGATCGTATAGGGGCTCCAGGTGGTGTGGCCTGGGGCTCTGATGTGCTGCTCCTTTTTAATCCCAGATGACATTGCAAAATCCCCAAACCCCCTGCTCCTGTATAAGACTGTATAGGAGCAGAGACCAGATGATTTGTTTAAAGAGCACATATCATGTATCAAACTGGGGGAATAAGGAGCTCCACTGTTTAATGCTAAGCCTGAGACCATAGGTTATATTTGATATGAATTTGTCCATTGTTTGCAAAGGAGATTTATTT